>NC_079496.1:80178577-80485246 GCF_030052815.1 Hevea brasiliensis
ACACATATATAATGAATGGAAGTATGTAACTAAGGTGTATGGGTGAATTGCAATGAGAAATTAGGGTTTTGAGAAGTAAAAGATTGACTTGACTTAGGAAATTGTTAGGGAACATTTTAATGGTCAATTAGTGACCATTTTAGGTAAGTTAAGCACAATTTGGACTGAAAAATAAAATTGCAAAGTGAAGATATAGGCTGCCCTAGGACAGCAGCAGAGGGACTGAAAATCCAGTCCAATTACATAGCCATAACTTGGGCTGTGTTAGTCCAATTGGTGTTTGGCCAATTGGACATGAAACTAGGCTTATAATGACACATTTTTGCTGAAGAAACCATGCCCAAAAGACCAAAACAAGAGGACCAAAACTTGGCCCCAATCCGGATCCCCTGCAACAGCACCTGCAGAAATGACCAAATAACTGTTCATTTGGTAATAACTCACTGTAGATTTGGTCAATTGACCTGAAATTTTTATAGCAATAAGTTAAGACATAGAAAAACAACTTTCATGAAGAAACCTATCCCAAATTATGACCAAAACCTAATCAAATCATTGAGTAAAGTGAAGTTTATCAGATCGAGATTTCAGAATTTTCATTTGAGCAGCAATGTTTGGAGGACTATAACTCTCTCTAGAAAACTCGGATTTAGGCGATTCTTGAACCGATGGAAACCTAAGGCATAGTAGAACATTTCATATGAAGAAAGTTAGACCAAATTATGAACTTAACGTGATCAAATTACTGACCAAAGTTGGACAAAAAATCTGCCAGACCCAAAATCTCAGCATGAACAGTGCACGTGAACAGTAAACCTATTTTGGCCATAACTTGAGCTACAAAACTCCAAATGGAGTGATTCAAAAAAGGAAATTCAACTAGACAAAATAAGGAACAACTTTCATGTTTACCATTTCCTCAAATTCCCACTGTAAAAATAACAAATGGAACAGTAAAGATGAAGCATGAAAACCAAAAATTTTACTTAATTAGCATTAAGCTTAAAAATGGTATTGGCAACCAATACCAACAAGTTTGGAATACAAAATGTGGTATGTTTGAGGTGTTAAGACCAATACACCTATTTTCTATCCAAAAGTCAACATTTTTGTTGACCAATGAGGTGAATAGTGACACCAAAACCAAAAATTGGCAATTTTGCCAAAATGACCTAAGCTTTGAGAAAGTGACCAAAACTAACAAGTTTTGAATACAAAATGTGGTATGTTGGAGTATTAAAACCAATGTACCTATTGTTTATACAAAAGTCAACCTTTTAGTTGACTAATGAAATGAATAGTGACATGAAAACTTGAAATTCAAAAATTGTGAAACTTAAAAATGCAAAATGCCCTAGTAGGCCTAATGTGATTGGTTTGGATAGTTTGGCATGCCAATAGGGTATTGTTTTAGCAGTACTGCGAAAGGAAAGGCTTTATGCCTGTATTCATGGCTTCATGCCCGTATTCATGGCTTTTATGCCCGTATTCATGGCTTTTATGCCGATTATGTGATATTATGGCTTTTTAGCCATACTGACTGCATACGTGGTTGACGTTCTGCGTCCCATGGTATGACGGCTCGAGGCACCGCGGTGTCCAGTGCCAACGACCCGGTGTCCAGTGCCAACGACCCGTTATCCAGTCCAGTCGTCCAGTATAGGTTACTTGGGCATGGAAAAGTATAACTGTGATTGAACTAATTATTAAAGAAAATACGAAAATTAAGTATCAGGAATGATTACAAAAATACAAAGAAACTCAAGATCATGAAGAAAATAATTAACAAAATACATGAAGAAGTTAATATCATAAAACGTAATTAGCCCTCGACTAAACATTAAGTTGGTAATTATTCAGTTCTTATGAACACAATGGCTAAGAAATTATGATTTTTATTTGCATATTATTTCTTTCTATATTATTATTTGCACCATTAAGCTTTCTGCTTAGCGCGTCGCTTTTGCAACGCATAGGTACTGAAGATTGGACAGAGGGCCCAGTAGACCACAGATTCGGTACGGCAGTTCACAGTTCTGCATAGTGTCTGTGTCACCTCACTGTCTGCAGTGCATTGGTAGGACGCTAGATGTCATTTTGGTATTTTGTAATTGATTTTATTTTCTCATATGTATTTGAAACTTATGTAATGTATTTTGATATTCATGTAAATAATGAAAAGTGAGGTTGTAAATGGAAAAGTGAATGTTTATCTATGATTTATGCATGGTATCATATGAGATGGATGAATGAGAACTGAGATTGAACATTGTTGAGAATTTGATAAATGGAGTTGAGATGATGGAAAATGAATATAGGAAGTGTTTTTCACAGGTTCCGAAGAACGGTTTTCTCCATTTTTAGCCGGTACTCCGCCGAATTTTCTTTAAAATTTTCGGAACCTCAAATAAATTACAATTTCAATAAATGAATTATATTTCACAAGTTATATTCAAAACTACGATAAAAATGAATTAAGATAAAATAGAGTGCTCCGGCAAACTGAGTGACATAACTTGCTCGGCTACACTGTAGTCGGGTGAGGGGTGTCACACTTTTAATTCTAATTCTTGATTAAAAAGATTTTCTCATTAGAAACTCTTTTCTGATTAAATCTGTCTGTCCTGGCCAGGAACTTGAAACATCAAGAACAATTAAATGAACATAGGATTTTATCCCTATTTACTTAGGGTAACAGATTCCATCTTGATCAACCCCTACCTCCATATATAACTAGTAGGAGCCAACACATGCCCATATATTCATACACAGTACAAGTATGAAAGCAGTATCAAACTCAAACCACATATATATAAGATAATTGTGTTATCTCAGGTCTAAAGATTATATGCACTTATATGATTTATGACAATGCATTGACAAGAGTAAACTCCACGTGCTTGTCATAAGTGTACTAGTTCGGCCTCCTTATCATGCATAAGTGCCTAACATGTTTGTTATATGGCATGAGACTCACCATTCGATCTTATTTACATCTCACATAAATAAGTTGAGAACAAACATGATTACAATCTTTCTGGATAAGTCATATTGTTATTATGAAGTATCCTCGATTGTGAACTAATTTATGATACTTTGTGCTAGAAATACTGTCCCTCATATTCCTAACAACTTAAGAATAGAATTTCTAACAAAATATCAATGGACCTTTTCTATTACACATAAATATGTTATGTAAATGAAAAAGTGAAAATGCCTTTTTATTAATAAAACATATACAAGATACATACTAAATGATATGCTTTAGGGCATACTACTAACATTCTCTTACTAGCGCTAAAGCCATTCATTACAATAACTTAGACCCATCTTCTCAAGATGTTGGTCTAACTGAGCTTGTGACATAGGCTTAGTGAATGGATCAGCTGGATTTTCAGCTGATGCTATTTTCTGCATGGCTACATCGCCTTACCCAACTATCTCTCTGATAATGTGGTAGTGCCTTTCTATGTGTTTGGATTTTTGGTGAGACCGGGGTTCCTTATATCCAAACAACCTCTTTTGCAGCATCTGATGCAGCAATGTACTTGGCCTCTATAGTGGAATCTACAGTCGTACTCTGTTTGGAACTCTTCCAACTAACTGCACCTTGTTTCGCTGGTTTTACAACCCCACAAGTGCACGGATCGCTAACAAGTAATAAAGTGATGAGTAGAGTATCGTTCCCACGAGTACTTTGATTAGTAAGTACCAATCTACACAGTAATTTTGACTGTCTAGGTTATCGAATACTTAGGGAATAAAGTTTGTTAACCTTAGACACTTGAATTGTAAACTTAAAACAAAATGATTTATTTGAAACAATTATGGAATTAAGATTTCACACTTGAATCTTTCTAGGGATGTTATCTCAAGTTATCTTTCTTGAGTTCTACATCCTCTCTTCATTTTCCTTATGCATTTTGCTTCCTCAAAAAGGTATGTTATGTGTTTAGGCTAGGGGCTAGGTAAATAACATTGGTAAGCAATAAATTTTAAGGGATAAACATAGGCTTCAAGTTGGCTACAAGGGATATACATTTTAATTAGGGGGTGGCTAAGGCTTAGTGAGGCTATATCAAAGAATGCCTTAATCATTTCTTTATCAAGCATATGCCAGGATTTCGCCTTGATAGGTCCAAGAGATATGTTCTAGAGCTAGTGAGGCATTTTTTTAGGTTTGCTTGTATTTCAAAAATTATTCTCCTAATTTTACAAGTTCAATGTGATAAATTAATAGTTATGAAGATGTTTAACTAGTCTAGTTCCATTAAAGAGATTAGTTTCTTCACAAACAACATGTTAGAATCCCTTTTTGCCTATCTAGATACGTTCATTCCTCTATTCCGTGGAGTCTAATTATTAGCTTACTAGAATTTGGTTATAGTGCTAAGTTTCACAATTTAAAGTCCAAATTTTTTTTCAAAAATTTTCAAAAATTTTGATACACAAGAATAATATAGCTAAATTTAAACAATGTAATGATGTGCATGTAATGATTTGCAAATGTAATGATATGCAATACACTTGTATCCCCCCGTAAACTCAATCCAAACGTTATCCTCAATGTTAAAATAATATGCAAAATCAGAGAAAATGTGCAAAGATTATAAAGAAGCATATTATTTATTAGGTATTGAAAAGTTTGGACATTAAGCATATAAAAGAGACCTATGATTGCAACTTAGGACTAAGGCATGTAAGATATTACAATAAAGATCCTATCCTATAGTCCTAGCTCTAAAAGGTCTCTGATGGTGATGATGGCGATGCTGGCTCCTCCTCATCATCTAGCTTCTCCATTAGCTTGTCCAATTTATTATGGGCTTCCTAGAGGCTGTCCTTAATTGCTCACATTCTGCTGTATATTGTGGTCTCCATGCGCTGTAGGTATGCGAGGACCAGATCTGTTGGTGGTGGTGTGTATGGAGGCACTCGAACGGGGGACTCTTGAACCATCCACTCTTGGCCTTCTTCTTGAGGCTGTGAAGTCTCACCAAGTCCTTCTCTTGCTTCTTCTCTCCGAGGGATGGCGTTTCCTTCAGCATCTAGCAAGTAACATGTGTTGCCCACCTTCTTACATATCCCCATGGATATGCAGATAGTTTAATCTATTCTTAACGTTCCAGTAACAGAGCGCAGCCTGTGATGTCCTAGAATGAAGCCGAAGTGGAGGGAAATGGTTGTGACAAGGCTACCAAGCATGATGTGCCAGGTAAACTGATAACAGAGGCATCGAAGTGAAAGAACGAAAGCGTGAAAAATACAAGTTTATACTATTGAATTCAAAATTTTCACCTAGGGTCACATGCATCATGCAAGATTTATTTTTATCTATTTGATTTCAATGATAAACAACATATTAAAACTCTTTTAATATGCTTTTGGATCTGTATTTTCCATTTAAGATTTTAAAATTAATCAGATTAATTTTAGAACCCTAGATTAAATCAAGAACGATTACACTAACCTCTTGATGCACTGCAGCGTGTCTGCGCCTTTGAGATTCGTATTCAGGACACCAGATATTGTCCCTCTAGCTTGTCCACACCAAGAACACCTATGGCAGCCCTTGAACAGCTTCTAAAGCTTTTTCTATTAATTAGAAATTCAAGTTCTACCTTTTAAGAGATTAGAGATGTAAACAGGATACTAGAAACAATTTCTAGTGTTCTTAGTTCAAGAGATTGATGGCTAATCTCTTTGAATTGATGAGAGATGAAGAAGAATAGATGAAAAGCCTCAAAGTGGCGTGACAAAGGAGAGGAGTGGCTGCTGGTTGCTTTTTCTTTTCATAACAACACTTAAATAGCTAGGTTAACACATCAAACCCTTGCCACATGTCACTCTTTGATTAGCTCTAGGTTTAAGTGACCCAATCACATTGTGCCAAGTGTCAAACCTATATTTAATCTTGATTTTAATCATCATACATGATTAAAAAACATTTGGCAAGCTTATGTGTAATCCCATGTGTCACCATCTCATGGTGCCACGTGTCACACTGTGAAATGACCAAAATGCCCCTGTGTCTTAATTTTGAGTTCTTAACCCAAAATAATTATTTTTCTTCTTCTAATCAATTTATATCAAATATAAATTAATTAATTAATCTCTATTAATTAATTTCTCATTAAGTAAATTCATATTTAAACACTTTAAATATAAATTTAACTTATACTATACATCCAATAATCTAGATTTGGTTTCAAGTCATGCTAGGGACTTTGCAATTTAATTGCAAACCAAACCTATTTAATTAATCAATTAAACTCTTTAATTAATTAATTAAATCATATTTAAATAGGTGATAACTTGTGTATGTGTGTGACTTACTAGGCTTATCACTAATTGGCAATGAGACATGATATCAACTCTTAATATCATCATAACTCTTTCTTACCATAAATGATTTCTCTAAATCATTCTATGAACCTCATAGACCATGGTTAACACCTAGCATAGCATGCCATGGCCACCCAATTAGTTATAAGGTTTACCTTAAATGAACCTATAATCATATGTTACCATGCACTAGAATCTCTCTTTTACAAAATCCCAACTCAAGCTAGAGTCATGGTTTATGTCAAACTCCATTTGCTATGAATATTATGTTCTCTTTTAATTCCAGTTCTTGATTAAAAAGATTTTCTCATCAGAAACTCTTTTCTGAATAAATCTATCAGTCCTGGCCAGGAACTTGAAACATTAAGAACAATTAAATGAACATAGGATTTTATCTCTATTTACTTAGAGGAACAGATTCCATCTTGATCAACACCTACCTCCATATAAAACTAGTAGGAACCAACACATGCCCATATACCCATACATAGTACAAGTATGAAAGCAGTATCAAACTCAAACTACCTATATATAAGATAACTGTGCTATCTCAGGTCTAAAGATTATATGCACTGATATGATTTATGACAAAACATTGACAAGAGTAAACTCCATGTGCTTTTCATAAGTGTCACTGGTTCGGCCTACTTATCATTTATAAGTGCCTATCATGTTTGTTATATGGCATGAGACTCACCATTCCATCTTATTTATATCTCATATAAATAACTTGGGAACAAACATGAATACAATCTTTCTGGATAAGTCATGTCCTTATTATGAAGTATCCTCGATTGTGAACCTATTTATAATACTTTGTGCTAGAAATATTGTCACTCATATTCTTAACAACTTAAGAATAATATTTCTAACAAAATATCAATGGACCTTTTTCTATTACACACAAATATATTATGTAAACGGAAAAGTGGAAATGCCTTTTATTAATAAAAATATGCACAAGATACATACTAAATGATATGCTGTAGGGCATACTACTAACAATCTCCCACTAGCACTAGAGCCATTCATTACAATATCTTAGACCTATCTTCTCAAGATGTTGGTCTAACTGAGTCTATGACATAGGCTTAGTGAATGGATAAGCTGGATTTTCAGCTGATGCTATTTTCTGCATGGCTACATCGCGTCGCCCAACTATTTCTCTGATAATGTGGTAGCACCTTTCTATGTGTTTGGATTTCTGGTGAGACCTTGGTTCCTTAGCCTATATGACTGCTCCATTATTGTCACAGTGTAGTGGAACTGCTGACTCAATGGAATGAACTACTGTAAGTTCTATCACGAACTTCTTTATCCAAAGCGACTTCCTTTGCGGCATCGATGCGACAATATACTCGACCTGCGTAGTGGAATCTGCAGTCGTGCTCTGTTTGGAACTCTTCCAACTGACTGCACCTCCATTGCAAATGAACACATATCCAGAGGTAGACTTTCCATCATCGATATCTGATTGGAAGTCAGAATAAGTATAACCATCCAATTACAAGTCTCCGCCTCCATAAATCAAGAATAAATCCTTAGTTCTTCTCAAGTACTTAAGGATATTCTTGGACTATCGATGTTCCAAACCTGGATTGGATTGATACTTGCTAGTCAAACTAACAGCATATGCGATATCCGGCCTAGTACACAACATTGCATACATTAAACTTCCAATAGCCGAAGCATATGGAATCCTGGCCATCTTATCTCTTTCTTCAGGTGTTTTTGGAGACATCTCTTTATAAAGGTGGATGCCATGTCTCACTGGTAACAATCCTCTCTTGGAATCAAGCATGTTTAACCTCTTTAACACCTTTTCCAAGTATAGACTTTGAGATAAACCAATTATTCTTTTCGCTCTATCTCTATAGATGCGAATCCCAAGAATATAGGTTGCCTCCCCTAAGTCTTTCATGGAGAATGTATTTGACAACCATACCTTTATAGTCGTCAACATACCTGTGTCATTACCCATCAACAGTATGTCATCCACATATAAGACAAGGAAAGTGATAGCACTGTCACTAACCTTCTTATATACACATGGCTCATCCTCATTTTTGATAAAACCAAAGGATTTAATGGCTTCATCAAAACGGATGTTCCAACTCCTCGAAACTTGTTTCAACCCATAAATGGATTACTTTAGCTTGCATACCTTGGAACCATCTTGGGATTCAAAACCCCTTGGTTGTTCCATGAAAATGTTTTCTTCAATGTATCCATTGGGAAAAGCTGTTTTGACATCCATCTGCCGAATCTCATAATCATAGTATGCAGCTATTGCTAATAAAATCCTAATTGATTTAAGCATGGCAACAGGCGAGAAAGTCTCCTTATAGTCGATTCCTTGCCTTTGGCGAAACCTTTTCGCTACTAGCCTTGCCTTATAGGTCTTTACCTTTCCATCAAAACCAAATTTCTTCTTAAAAACCCATTTGTTCCCTATAGGTACAATACCTTCAGGTGGGTCAACAAGATCCCAAACTTGATTCTTATACATGGAATCAATTTCGAATTTCATAGCATCAATCCATTTTGAAGAGTATATATCTGATATAGCTTCTTCATAGGTAAGTGGATCATCTCCATGATCTACTTCTTCATGAGTAGACAACTCTTGTTCTTCTTCATGAAGAAAACCATATCTCACTGGTGGATGAGATACCCTGGTTGTTCAGCTGTAGATGTTTCATCAATGGGTATAGATTGACTAGATGGATCTATATCCATCTGATCTATTGGTTGGTCAGAATTCTCCAATTCTAACTCTATTTGCCTTCCTTTGCCTCCTTCTTGAACAAACTGTTGCTCAAGAAATGTGACATCTCTACTTATCACAACCTTTTGTGAAGTAGGCAAATAAAAATAATATCCAAAACTATTTTTTGGATATCCAACAAATCGACCTTTTTCTGATCTGGTCTCCAATTTATCAGTGTTCAGCTTTTTGATATAAGCTGGACAACCCCAAATCTTAACATGCTTAAGACTTGGTTTTCTTCCATGCCATATCTCATAAGGTGTGGAAGAAACTGATTTTGATGGAATCCAATTCAGAATATACAAAGCTAATTCTAATGCAAATCCCCAAAAGAAGATTGGCATATCAGTATAGCTCATCATACTACGTATCATATCCAATAGGGTACGATTTCTCCTTTCAGATACACCATTCAGCTGTTGCATTCCTGGAAGAGTCAACTGAGAAACAATGCCATGCTCTCTCAAGTATTCATCAAATTTAGTACTCAAATATTCACCTCCACGATCTGATCAAAGAGCTTTAATACTCTTTCCTGTTTGATTTTCTACTTCAGATTTAAATTCCTTAAACTTTTCAAAGGATTCATGTTTGTATTTCATCAAATACAAATACCCAAACCTTGATTTATCATCAGTAAAGGTAATAAAATAATGAAAACCCCCTCTAGCCATTTCTTTAAATGGACCACATACATCACTATGTATTATCTCCAAAATATTTTCAGCTCTTAGCCCTTGTCCAACAAAGGGTGATCTAGTCATTTTGCCCTGAAGGCAAGATTCACAAGTTGGAGTAGGCTCAGAGCCCAATGAGGATAAAATTCCCATTTTCTCCAGTTTTGCAATCCTATCTTTTGCAACATGACATAACCTTAAGTGCTAAATATATTTTGAACTTGAGTTGATTTTTACCATGGCATTGCATTCTTTTAGATTACTTGCATTCAATTTGTGTTTGTCATTATTATCCAAATAATAAAGACTATCATTCATATAACCCGAACCAACATATTTATTTCCAAAATAAATATTGCAAACATCATCTGTGAATTGAAATTCATAGCCATTTCTAGTCAAACTAGATATAGAAATGATGTTCTTAAAAGCATCAAGTACATATAAAATATTATCCAAACACAAAACATGTCCAAACATGTAAAAAGATTTAGATCCTATGGCTAAAGCTTCAACAGTTGCGCCATTGCCAATCCGGACTCTAATATCTTGAGAATGCAAGCTGGTACTGTTTGCTAGTTCCTACATATCATTAGAAATGTGAGAACTGGCACCAGTATCTAAAACACAAGCTGTAGATGAATTATGAGTATCATCAGAATCTAAATAACAAGATATGGACATACCTTCCGAAGGTGTGTCCTTCTTGTCCTTCAGAGAAGCAAGATACTCTGGGCAGTTCCTTTTCCAGTGCCCATCCTTTTGGCAGGGGAAACACTTTCCTTTGCCTCCATCAGCTTTAGTCTTCCTTTTCTGTTTAGCTATTTTCTTGGAAGGACCAGGAATCTGAGGTTTCTTTTTCTTATTGCCCTTCTTCTTGTTGGACTTTCCAGCAGAAGAAGATGCAACCAAAGCTACCTCTTTTCCTTTATTGCCTGGCATATTCTTTTGGGCAATAACCAGCATGTTGAGTAAACTAGCTAAGGTGCATTCCTGTTTAGTGATAGGGAAATTTGTCACAAAATTCCCAAAAGACTTAGGAAGGGACTGAAGGATCAAATCCGTCTGTAGTTGGAAATCCATGTTGAAGTCAAGATGTTCCAACTGTTCAATCAGCCGAATCATCTTGTGGACATGATCCCCAACATTCTGTCCCTCAGACATCCTCATACGGAATAGCTGTCTAGATATCTCATACCTAGCATTCCTGCTGTGCTCACCATACAACTCTTGTAGGTGTAGGAGAATCTCACTCGCACTCTGCATGTTCTCATGTTGCTTCTGTAACTCATTACTCATGGAAGCAAGCATGTAGCACTTAGCTCTCATATCATGCTCCTTCCACTTGTCCAAAGTTTTATATTCCTCTTGTGTGGCCTCTGGAGGTAAGGGACCAGGAACATTTGAATCTACAACATATCCTATATGTTCAAGGTTCAGGGCAAGTTTCAAATTTCTTAGCCAATCAGACAGATTAGGTCCTGTCAACCTATTGTGATCAAGTATGCTTGCAAGGATATTGGATGGTGGTGGTTGTTTTGTGCTCATTTTTATCAGAAAATTAACTGCAGAAAATAACCAGATTAATTAGTAAATGTATAATGTAATTAACCAAAATGATTATGGTCTTTTAATTAAATTGGTCGTCCCACTAACTTAGCGAATCCTACACTTCCAAAGTAGAAAACGGAAATCCTAGTTGGATAGATTTCTAGTGGGTGATTGAATTCTTATAATTCTATTGATCATCCTCAGGTACATCCATTATTGGAATTACAATAAACTATAAGTGAGCAACTCCTTGCCCATCACATCTTATGTGAGGTTCAATCCTTTACCTAGCCCCTAATGCTCAAAATCTCAGGTACATCCATTATTGACTTATCTTGCATTAGTTAAGTTGATCCCATTGAGCCAGTAATTATGCAAATAATTTTAATGTCCTCATGTACATCCAATATTGGCCACTAAACCATTTACAGAATTACTTTAATTATAGCATTTCCAACTTAATCATTTGTTTGGAAGATTTTATCGTCATTCTAATTACTATTAAGGTCTCACTTTGCACATTATCCAATTAGCATGCATATATCATATAATAGCATACATTCCCATACATCTCATGCATTCATGGATAAGAAATAAATATGGTATGATCATGGACTTTCTAAGGGATTCAATTCTGAGCCACCAAGAATTTAATCAAGGCATTCCTAGGTGCATTTCATTCATTCATTCATTTTACAAGAGTTGCTGAAGGAGTACATAATCAACACTTGATCTTGAATTCCTACCACTGGTCCCACCAATGCTCTTGACCTCCTAGAACTTCTTGCAATCCAATATTACATAGTAATCCTTGGCATACCAAGGCGAATTTACAAGAACTTAAATAAATGAAATTACAATCCAAAAAATATTAAAAACTTAATAATACATGCCCAAAATAAATTAAAATAAATTAATTAATTTACAATCCTAAAGAAACATAAAAGAAATAAATCCAATCACATTGGTCTTTTATAGTCCATGATCATCCATCATGCATATCACTATTTAACAATTAAATAAAACATACATACTTAAATTAAATTGAATATCTCATATTCAACTTAAAAATCCAGATTTGAATATGATTAAAATAAATTTAAAAATTTAGATTTGAATCTCATTCAAACAAATTTAAAAATTCAGATTTGAATCACATTCAAACAACTTTAAAAATTCAGATTTGAATCACATTCAAACATTTTTTAAAAAATCAGATTTGAATCACATTCAAACATTTTTTAAAAAAGCAGATCTGAATTTTATTCAATCAAATTTAAAAAATCAGATTTAAATATGATTCAAACAACTTTAAAAATTCAGATTTGAATCACATTCAAATAACTTTTAAAATTCAGATTTGAATCACATTCAAACAATTTTTAAAATTCTGATTTGAATCATAATTTACTTGTGTGATTAAAAATTCTAATTAAACATTTTAATTAGTCATATGATGAACCTTTCATCATGCAACAATTGCAGAATTTAATAACAACCATGCGCACCATGATCTTCCCAAGCCATGCGCACCATGTTGGAGTTCATCAAGCATGCCGCCACACCTCTTGATCCAACCAGCAATGGATCAATCATATCACGATCAAATCACACAATTAAATCATATAATCAACAATCTAAATGGCAAATATAGTGGCTCTGATACCAATTGAAGGAATGGAAGCATGAAAAACACAAGTTTATACCATTGAATTCAAAATTTTCACCTAGGGTCACATGCATCATGCAAGATTTATTTTTATCTATTTGATTTCAATGATAAACAACATATTAAAACTCTTTTAATATGTTTTTGGATATGTATTTGCCATTTAAGATTTTAAAATTAATCAGATTAATTTTAGAACCCTAGATTAAATCAAGAATGATTACACTAACCTCTTGATGCACTGCAGCGTGTCTGCGCCTTTGAGATTCGTCTTCAGGACACCAGATGTTGTCCCTCTAGCTTGTCCACACCAAGAACACCTATGGCAGCCCTTGAACAGCTTCTAAAGCTTTTTCTATTAATTAGAAATTCAAGTTCTGCCTTTTAAGAGATTAGAGATGTAAACAGGACACTAGAAATAATTTCTAGTGTTCTTAGTTCAAGAGATTGATGGCTAATCTCTTTGAATTGATGAGAGATGAAGAAGAATAGATGAAAAGCCTCAAAGTGGCGTGATAAAGGAGAGGAGTGGCTGCTGGTTGCCTTTTCTTTTCATAACAGCACTTAAATAGCTAGGTTAACACATTAAACCCTTGCCACATGTCACCCTTTGATTAGCTCTAGGTTTAAGTGACCCAATCACATTGTGCCGAATGTCAAACCTATATTTAATCTTGATTTTAATCATCTTACATGATTAAAAAACATTTGGCAAGCTTATGTGTAATCCCATGTGTCACCATCTCATGGTGCCACGTGTCACACTGTGAAATGACCAAAATGCCCCTATGTCTTAATTTTGAGTTCTTAACCCAAAATAATTATTTTTCTTCTTCTAATCAATTTATATCAAATATAAATTAATTAATTAATCTCAATTAATTAATTTCTCATTAAGTAAATTCATATTTAAACACTTTAAATATAAATTTAACTTATACTATACATCCAATAATCTAGATTTGGTTTCAAGTCATGCTAGGGACTTTGCAATTTAATTGCAAACCAAACCTATTTAATTAGTCAATTAAACTCTTTAATTAATTAATTAAATCATATTTAAATAGGTGATAACTTGTGTATGTGTGTGACTTACTAGGCTCATCACTAATTGGTAATGAGACATGATATCAACTCTTAATATCATCAGAACTCTTTCTTACCATAAATGATTTCTCTAAATCATTTTATGAACCTCATAGACCATGGTTAACACCTAGCATAGCATGCCATGGCCACCCAATTAGTAATAAGGTTTACCTTAAATGAACCTATAATCATATGTTACCATGCACTAGAATCTCTCTTTTACAAAATCCCAACTCAAGCTGGAGTCATGGTTTATGTCAAACTCCATTTGCTATGAATATTAAGTACTCATTTAATACCAGTTCTTGATTAAAAGATTTTCTCATCAGAAACTCTTTTCTGAATAAATCTATCTGTCCTGGCCAGGAACTTGAAACATCAAGAACAATTAAATGAACATAGGATTTTATCTCTATTTACTTAGAGGAACAGATTCCATCTTGATCAACACCTACCTCCATATATAACTAGTAGGAGCCAACACATGCCCATATACCCATACATAGTACAAGTATGAAAGCAGTATCAAACTCAAACTACCTATATACAAGATAACTGTGCTATCTCAGATCTAAAGATTATATGCACTGATATGATTTATGACAAAACATTGACAAGAGTAAACTCCATGTGCTTGTCATAAGTGTCACTGGCTCAGCCTACTTATCATTTATAAGTGCCTATCATATTTGTTATATGGCATGAGACTCACCATTCCATCTTATTTATATCTCATATAAAGAACTTGGGAACGAACATGAATACAATCTTTCTGGATAAGTCATGTCCTTATTATGAAGTATCCTCGATTGTGAACCTATTTATGATACTTTGTGCTAGAAATATTGTCACTCATATTCTTAACAACTTAAGAATAATATTTCTAACAAAGTATCAATGGACCTTTTCTATTACACATAAATATATTATGTAAACGGAAAAGTGGAAATACCTTTTATTAATAAAAATATGTACAAGATACATACTAAATGATATGCTCTAGGGCATACTACTAACACGAAGATGGTTGCATAAAAAGAAGCCGGTGCTACAGCGCTGTCCAGTGACCATACACCATAAGAAGAATAGGTCGTTGGCGTTTACAATGCCAAGGCTGTCACCACCACCCAAGATGATGTGCGCGGCGAACCAATGCATACAGCGCAGAGCTGGACTTGTGATGCCCATGGATTTGGAGTTGCTAGAGTTATATGGCTCTGTGTTCTGGGTAATGAAAATCCAAAACTTGATGTTGTTGTAGAGAATGTGGTTCCTAGGGATCTCCTGGTGGCCGACGCTATCAAAGTCGAAGATGGTGTTGAACTCATATATGTTCATCACCCGGTCAACATCGAGGTGGCGAAATTCAATCCTGCCCCTATCCTCCCTGTTGGTAGGCTATAAGGTGGCCTTAAAACTACCCAAAACTCTAGTGTGGTGTCCTTGTATGCTGGAAATTGGAGTTGGGTGAACCTTATCCACACGACGCTATTGAGTAGCCCATTGATTTCATTTTGCAGCCTGATTTGCTCCAGCAGTGGAAAATCCATGTATTTGGTGGAGCTTATTTTCCGAGTGTGAAGTAAGGTGCATATTGCCTTATGGGCATCACCACAGAATCCCCAAGGAATGGAGATTTTGGGTTATGGAGCGGCTTGTGGTTTGGGGATGCGGTGGAGGATGGGCTGGTTGAGATGGTTGGGGAGAGGCTACCCTTATTCTTGGGTGTTGGGGTGGACGCTGAGGTGGAGAAGATGAGGATTCTCCTCTTTGCCTCGAGGAAGAGTCGATTCTTCTCGTAGATCGCTTTACAGAAGCCATTGATGAGTTTTTGGGAAGGAAAAGAGTAGGGTTTGGTGAAGGGAGATGAGATTTGAGGGGTTTTTATAGGCTAGGAGGAGTGGAGATGAAGGGTTTTACCTTTATGAATGGTTTTAATGCTAGGGGTGCATTTAAAAAGTCATTAGGACTCTTCATTTCACGTGTTTCACACCCCAGGAGTCGCATCTATGACATGATACACGGGTCGTGTATCACTACACTGGTCCTGACATGTAGAATCATATAAATTTCTGCCTGAAAATTTCAAATTCTGTGATAGTACACGGTCCGTGTAAATGAGCTCTAGGACCCGTGTAACTTTTTGTCTCCCGAGTTACTTTAGTAGATATGTTACATGGCCCGTGTCAAATACAAGGAGGCCTGTGTAACTCCCTAGCTTTAAGTTATTCTACTAGAAACATTACGCGATTCGTGTAAATTGGGCAATGGACCCGTGTAACTTTCTGTCTCCCTCAGAGTTAAAAATGCAAGAAATTTACGGACTAGAAAGTTACACGGGGCGTGTAAAACCAGTATACGACCCGTGTAATTTTCTAATTTTCCAAATTATTGTTAAATGAAAAATTTTTATCATCACAATACAGAAAATGGATGTAAAGTTTAGCAATAGAGCTACTTCCCTAGTTTTGTCCAAATTTCCCTTTTGTAGTTTTGACTTGGTGATTCCTTTCCTCTCTTGTTCTCTACTCCCCTTTCCAAAAAAAAATCCTACAAAATGAAATGCTAATAAGTATGAAATAAAAATCAAAATGAAAAAGGAGGAAAAAAAGAAAAGTTCAGAAAAATTTTTGGGTTGCCTCCTAAAAAGTGTTTGTTTATAGTCTTTAGCTAGACTTTGCTTGTTTATGGTCTATCGGTAGGATGGTCAAGGGTGTAATTGACTCTCATTTCTACGGGTTCTCCCTAAAAGTAAGGCTTCAGCCTCTGGCCATTGACCTTAAATGCACCTGAGGTTTCGCTCCACACTTCTACTGCTCCATGTGGGAAGACTTGGGTGACCTTGAAAGGTTCGGACCATCTTGATTTTAGCTTCCCTGGAAAGAGTTTCAATCTAGAGTTGAATAAGAGGACAAGATCTCCTTCTTTTCTTTATTTCCTTACTATGCGCCTGTCATAACATCTTTTGGTTTTATCCTTGAAAATTTTGGCATTTTCATACGCATCCTGTCGGATTTCTTCCAACTCATTTAGTTGTAGGAGTCTTTTCTCACCAGCAGCTTTGAGGTCAAAGTTTAGGATCTGAATTGCCCAGTAAGCTTTATACTCAAGTTCAATAGGGAGATGGCATGATTTTCCATAAACCAGTCAGATGGGTTTTGTGCCAATTAGGGTTTTATATACAGTGCGGTACGCCCATAGTGCATCATCTAACTTCATGCACCAGTCCTTCCTGGATTAATTTACAGTTTTCTCCAGAATTTGCTTTAGTTCCCTATTTGAGATTTCTACTTGACCGCGGGTTTGAGGATGATAAGATGTGGCCACCTTGTGAGTCACTCCATACTTTTTCAGTAGTGTTTCGAATTATTGGTTATAGAAGTGACTTCCTCCATCACTGATTATTGCTCGTGGTATGCCAAATCTTGTGAAGATGTTCTTCTTAAGGAACCTTGTGACCACTCTAGCATCGTTGGTTAGTGTTGCAATTGCTTCTACCCATTTTGACACATAATCAACTCCAACCATAATATACTTGTTTCCTCAGGAAGAGGGAAATGGGCCCATGAAGTCTATTCCCCATACATCAAACAATTCTATCTCAAATATATCATGCAGTGGCATTTCATTCCTTCTTGAACTGTTACCTGTTCTTTGGCATTGATCACAACTTAGCACAAAGGATCTTACATCCTTAAACAAATGTGGCCAGTAAAACCCTACTTGCAAAATCTTGGCTATGGTTTTTAAGGTGCCGAAGTGTCCTCCATATAGTGATGAATGGCAGTGATGAATGATACTTTCCATATCTTGCTCTGGTATGCATCTTCTTATCAGCCCATCATTACATCTCTTGTACAGTAGAGGTTCCTCCCATATGTAATATCTCACATCATGTAGGAATTTCTTCATTTGCTGATAAGTCATGTTTGGAGGTAGTACCCTGCATACAAGAAAATTAACAAAGTCAGCGTACCATGGAGCTGTGGAGAATGCAAGTAACTGCTCATTAGGAAATGAATCATCAATTGGCAAATCTTCGAAGTCCTCTGTGTACTCCAATTTTAGTCTGGAAAGATGGTCAGCTACTACATTTTCAAATCCTTTTTTTATCCTTGATTTCAAGGTCAAATTCTTACAGAAGTAAAATTTATTGAATCAGCCTTGGTTTTGCTTCCTTCTTGTTCAAAAGGTATCGAATTGCAGCATGATCTATGAATATAGTGACTTTTGATCCAATGAGGTAAGATCTCGAATGGTAGATCCCACTTTGGTGGCTGCATTATTGGTCCTGATATTAGGGCCTCTTTGATCCTGTTAAAGGAGACAAGGCAATTTTCATCAAAATCAAAGGGAACATCTTGACTTAACAACTTGGTAAGTAGCTTAGCTATTTTGGAAAAGTCTTTGATGAATCTTCTGTAGAATCCTGCATGTCCCAAAAAGCTTTGCACTCCCTTGACTGATGTTGGGGGTGGCATGTTTTCAATGATCTCAATTTTTGCCTTATCAACTTCAATTCCTCTTTCTGATATCAAATGTCCCAGAACTATGCCTTCCCTTACCATGAAGTGGCATTTTTCCCAATTTAGGACCAGGTTTGATTTTTCACATCTTTGGAACACCTTAGATAAATTAGCTAGGCAATCATCAAAAGTAGTTTCATAGACAAAAAAATCATCTATAAAAACTTCCATGATATCTTCAATATAATCAAAAAAGATAACCATCATGCATCTTTGAAAGGTAGCAGGGGCATTACAAAGACCAAAAGGCATTCTCCTATATGCAAATGTTCCATAGAGACAAGTGAATGTTGTCTTTTCTTGGTCTTCTGGGTGAATAGGAATTTGTAAGAATCCCGAATACCCATCTAGATAACAGAAATAAGAGTGTTTCACTAAGCTTTCTAACATTTGGTCGATGAAGGGGAGAGGGAAATGGTTTTTTCTGGTAGCACTATTCAAATTCCTATAATCTATGCACATTTGCCAACCAGTGACTACTCTAGTAGGGATTAGTTCATTGTTTACATTTTGGATAATAGTTGTCTCACCTTTCTTAGGAACTACATGTACTGGACTAACCCATTTACTCTCAGAAATTGGGTATATGATACCGGCATCTAATAGTTTTAAAATTTCTTTCTTGACTACTTCTGTCATGTTTGGGTTAAGTATTCTTTGGTGTTCGATCGTGGGTTTACTATTTTCTTCCATGGGTATCCTATGCATGCAAATCAAAGGGTTAATTCCCTTCAGGTTTTCTATTTTATACCCTATGGCTTTGCTATGGATCCTAAGTTCTCTTAATAATTTTTCTTATTCTAACTTAGATAGGCTAGCATTGATTATAAGAGGATATTTAGAATTTGAGTCCAGAAATGTGTACCTTAGCGAGAAGGGGAGAGGTTTAAGCTCTACCTGTTTGGCGTTTTCCTGGAGCTTACCTTTGGTTTGTTCCTCCTTCAACTTCTCCATCTCGGAAGCCTTAGCTAAGGGTAGGGGTGGATGAGCTGCCAACTGTTGTGCACAGGCTGCTATTTCTATATTTTCATTATCCACTACGTGGTTGTGGACAATATATGCTTCATGAGGATCTTTAGGATGTGTCATATGAAATTCCTTTTTAACTTGTTTGTCAATTATGTAAACCTTGAAGCATTCATCAAGTTCAAATTTGTGTTTCTTTGTGTTGAACAAGTTGAACACCACTTCTTCTTCTTCTTTTACCTTGAGGGTTAATCACCCATTTTTGACATCTATGATGGCTTCGGTAGTTGCCAAGAATGGTCTTCCCAAGATGATAGAAATTTGAACATCTTCTTCCATCTCAAGGACAACAAAGTCTAGTGGAATGAAGAATTTGCCCACTTTGATAGGAATGTTCTCAAGTATTCCCACAAGATATTTAATAGATCGATCAGCCAATTGCAATGAGATTGTTGTGGGCTTCAGTTCTTCGATCTCCAGCTTTTTGCATATTGATAGAGGCATTAAACTAATGCTTGCCCCAAGATAGTAGAGGGCCTTGTCTATTTTCTTGTTACCAATAAGGCAAGGTATGGAGAAGCTTCCTGGATCCTTAAACTTTGGAGGTAGTTTATTTTGCAGTATGGCATTGCATTCCTCTATTAGAGCTACTATTTCATAGTCTTCTAGCTTTTTTTTCTTTGATAGAATTTCCTTAAGAAATTTGGCATAGGATGGCATCTGAAAAAGTGCTTCAGTGAGGGGGATATTAATGTAAAGTTTCTACAAAACCTCCAAAAACTTCCCAAACTGCTTGTCCAATTTGGCTTTCTGAAATCTCTAAGGAAAAGGTAGGGGAGGTTGGCATGGCTCTGGTAATTTCTTTGTCTTCCTTGCTTCCTCTTCCTAATCTTTCTTAGCTTCTTCCTCCTTTTTCTCTGCTTGGCCTTTAGATTTTTCTATGGTTTCCTCTGTTGGTTCTACCTTTGGTTGTACTAGAGTTCTCCCACTCCTCAGTGTAACTGCCTTACAATGCTCTCTTGGGTTCATTTCTGGTTGGCTAGGCAGTTTGCCAGCAGCCTTACTTGAAGAACTTGCTTGCTGAGCAATTTGATTCTCTAGCATCTTGTTATGAGCAGCAAGTTGGTCCACTCTGGAAGTCCGCTGTTTAATCAATTCATTTTGTTATTGTTGAGCTACTAGGAATCCTTCCATCATGGTTTCCATGGTCATTTTTAGTTTAGGTTGTTTAGCTTGGAGAGGTAGTGATGGCTATGCAAAGTTTTGACCTCTGTTCTAAAATCCAGGGGGTGCTGGTGATTTGTACCCTTATTACTTGTTTATTGGCTGGTTCTGCTAATTGGACCATGGGAAATTTGGGTGGTTCCTCCATCTAGGGTTGTAAGTATTTGAATATGGATTGTCGGGCTGCCTCTGGTTGTAGTTTTCTCCATTATTCACATAGTTCATATGCTCTATGTAGGGTTCATTGAAATTACTGTATTTTGAACTCATGTATCCTCCTCCATAGCTATCCTCATGTTGACTGTTTGTACCAACTGCATTCGCTTCTATTCTTTCGAGTCTCTTTGTGAGCCGATCAAATTGAGCATTTATCATGCTTAGGGCGTCTACTTCCAGGACCCCTGCAGTTCTCTTTGTATTTTCTCTTTCATTTGACCACTCATAATTATGGTATGCAACCCTTTCTAGAAGTTCAAGTGCTTGTGTCACTGTTTTCAACATTAGATCACCCTCTGCAGCTGAATCAACTGTGCTCCTTGTAGAGGGTAGTAATCCATTATAGAAATTTTGCACTAATAGCGAATCTTCTATGCCATGGTGTGGACATTCCCTCTGCAGGTCTTTATATCTTTCCCATGAATCAAAGAGTGATTCTCCTTCCTTTTGTCTAAAGGTGTTGAGCTCAAGCCTCAGTTTTGCAGTCTTTACAGGTGGAAAATACCTTGCTAGAAAAGCTTAAGAGAGGTTTTCCCAAGTGGTGAATGTCCTAGCCAGTTGAGAAAGTAACCACTTCCTTGCTCTATCCCGAAGAGAGAATGGGAATGCTCTGAGTCTTATTGCTTGATCAGACACTCAATTCACCTTGAATGTGTTACATAGGGCAAGAAAGCACTGGAGGTGATAGTGTGGGTATTCTGTTGGTGAACCTACAAACTGAGTTTGTTGAATCATTTCGAGCCATGCTGATTTTAATTCAAAGTTGTTGGCTTCCACTGTGGGTCTAGTGACACTGGGCTAAAATCCTTGGACAGATGGAGCTCTGTAATCTCTCAAGAGTCTTGGTCTATCATTATTATCAGCCATGGTTGGAATTTCAGGATCTCCTTGACCGTGCTCTTGATGTTTCCTTTCCCTCCTAATGGCTCTCAAAGTTTTGTCTATCTCTGGATCACAGTCCAAAATTTCTTCTTCTAGCCTTGTTTTGGTCATATACTAGATCGACCACCTGAGAGAAAAGAAGAGAAATACAACCAGTAAAATAAAATTAGATAATAAATATAATTGCCTAAATCAGCTAAATTGAATATCGCATGATATTACTAAAACCAAAAATCCCTTACAACGGCGCCAAAAACTTGGTTCGCTGGTTTTACAACCCTGCAAGTTCACGGATCGCTAACAAGTAATAAAGTGATGAGTAGAGTATCGTTCCCACGAGGACTTTGATTAGCAAGTACCAATCTACACAGTAATTTTAACTGTCTAGGCTATCGAAAACTTAAGGAATGAAGTTTATTAACTTGAAACACTAGAATGGTAAACTTAAAATGAAATGATTTATTTGAAACAATTCTAGAACTAAGATTTCACACTTGAATCTTACTAGGGATGTTATCTCATTTATTTATTGAATTGAGGATCGTTTTCCTTGATGAAAATCAGTCCTAAGTTATCCTAAATCCTCTCTCAAGGCACCTAGGGTGTATTCTAATTAACTCAAACCCAACTTTCATAGTGATCAAATTAATTAAAATCCTTTAAGATTTTTGACCAATTTTGAAGTTCCACAAAGGTATCAGCATATGTCTAGGTCAGAATTGCTAGGTTCAAGATCTTGATTTTCTAATATTAATCTTCACCTTTTAGTCCTTCAATTAACATCTACAATCATGGCTAAATGGGTACCAGTACATAGCATGCATTAAGGTCACAAAAAATTAAATCAAGGAACGAATCTCAAATCCAATAAATAAAACTTAGTGTTCATCCATCATAATAATTACAAGCATTACTCTCCTAAATCCAGAATAAGAAAACTACTCACTCATGGTGAGTTCAGCAAACATCATGATAAAAGGTAAAAACAGTAAAAAGAAAATCATGTAGAAGAAATAAAACAATAAAAATCTGTCTAGGGAGATCAAATGAAGGAACCGAAGAGAGTTTGTAGCTTTGATCTTATGGAGCTTCAGCTGGAAAACTCCTTTTGGTACTGATGTTTCTCTCCTTGAGATGGCTGGAGAGAGTGCAGAGTGTGGATTTCTCTTTTTCAAAACTCCTCAAAAGTGCTGTCAAAAGATAAAAGAGAGAGAGCCCCCTTTTTATGATGTTTTCTCTTCTATTTATAATGGTTGCTCTTGAAGGAGCGGAAGCATGAAAAATATAAGTTTAGAACATTGAATTCAAAAATTTTCTTCTAGGGTCTCATGCATCATGGAAGATTCATTATTTACCTAATTGATTTCAATGTTAAACAGCATATTAAAACACTTTTAATATGTTTTTGGATATACATTTGCCATTTAAGATTTTAGAATCAACAAATTAATTCATTAGGACCCTAAATTAAATCAAGAACATGTGCACTAACCTTTTGATGCACTGTAGTTGTGTTTGGTACCTTTGGGAAGCACCTAAGACACCAGATGTTGTCCCTCTAGCTTGTCCATACCAAGATCACCAATGGTAGTCCCTTGAAAAGCTTCTCAAGCCTTTCCAATCAATTAGAAATTAAGGTTTTGCCTTTTAGAGAGATTACAAATGTATATAGGATACTAGAAACGATTTCTAGCAATTTTAATTCAAGAGAATGTTAGCAATTCTCTTTGAATTGATGAGAGATGAAGAAGAAGAGAGGAGAGAGTCTCTTTGGGTGGCGGCACACAATGAAAGAAATCAGATTATTCTTTTACTCTTTCATAACATCACATTATATAATTAGGTCATCACTTAAAACACTTGCCACATGTCATCTTCTGATTGGCTTTTAGTTTAATTGACCCAATCACATTGTGCCAAGTGTCAAACCTAGATTTAATCTTGACTTTGATCATCTTACATGATTAAAAGACAAATGGAAAGCTTATGGTGTCACACCCTATCCCTCATTAAGATGTAACATGATCCTGTAGTACATCTAATGAATTATCGTACTTCGCCTACCGATAACCCATTAAATATACTACAACGGATTTTAAAACAATTTTCTTACTTTTTGAAAGTGGTGAGCTTTTATAGCAGGTATTAAAAACATTTACCTAAAGTTTAAAGACTAGTTAAAATTTTTATCCATTTTTATTTTTACGCAAATTTTTGAAAATTTTTGGCAGAGTGCCGTCTATATTTGGAAAAAACAGTTCTTCAAACACCTGTAAAAACACTTCCAATAATTCATTTCATCAAAATCAACCACTTCCACAACACAAATCATCATCATTTCTCCCAACTCTATAATTCAAAACAATTCTCAATTCAATTGTCTTCAAAAATAATATTAAATAACTTCATTCATATTCCACTAAAGAAAAATTAATTTACATTCATTACAAAACTCAAAAATAAGTTTAAACATTACAATAATTTGCATTCCATTACATACCAAAATAATGTTATAAGAGTTTTTGTACAACTGCTCAAATAATTTACACACATATATTTACGTACATAATCAAAATCTAATATACAAGGGCATACTTATAATATACCCGAAGCTAGTCACAAGCAGTCTTCAAGGTGCAGCTGCAGGAATCTCACTCAGCTGCTCTATCTCTATTCTCACCTGCGACTGCATACAAAGCTATCGTTGAGTAGTGAACTCAGTAGTGCACAACTATAATTTAAAATGTAATACAATATATATTGACAATAATTATACCAAAAGTTTTGGAATCTCGAAATTTAACCAATTTCCAAATGTAAAAATTTTTATTGCCAATAATAATAGTCACTTGTTAAAATAACCTAGATCAAAATTTCAATTTGTTAAATCACAACTGAACAATAAAAATAATTCTTGTAATTATGGAAATAAACAATTATGTTAATAAAATCATTTGTGCACAATCTCATTTAAAATCGCATTTTCTTATCAATCAAAACCCATTCTTTATCTCACTAACTATATACGACTAATCCGAAAGGGCCACCTTCGGGGTAATTCTAACTCCCTATGGTTGGGGAGGTCGAAGCATCATGCACAGTACACAACACAATAATGAAATTTCTGACGGGACAATCACAATTACTAAGATTTAACCTCTAATAAGAGGAGGATCTAAGCCTATGCACATACCATGGTATTCAAAATAAAAGAAAGCTAACTCCATTGTCTCCTCAACAAATGAGATAGAGATGGGTAATAACCTAGTCAAGTATCTATAGTGAGAAATAAAACCATATCATGCATTTCTTTGTCCTTTTTGTAAGCATAAATTACAACACAATATTAATTCAAGATCAATTCCAATATTCCAGAATTTTTTTTATGCTCATCACAATCCAAAATAAAGTTTTGTATTTTATTCATGCAAATTGCCCGTCACAATTCAAAACATAATTCCAATACAATTTTCCAAACATAATTTATCCAGTCCAAAACAATATTCAATAATTATTGAAATAATATTTCACAAAACAAAACTCATGCTTGCTATACCCATTTCAATAATCATTGAAATAAATTTCATAATTGATAAACATAGTGCATAAGAAAAAATAAAATCATTTAATTACATAAAATATTCAAAAAAAATTCAATTAAAACTAGTTGTGCACAAAACTCTTTTGTCAACTCAATTTACTCAAACTTTCATTTCTCCTTCAAAGATCCCTTTCCAACTGAAACACATAAATTTAAAGTGCTTCAGTATCCATTTCTAATACTTAAATTCCAACAATTTCTTTGCAAATTTATCCTACCTATTACGGTTTATAAATTTCGAGTCTTTCACATTTTTGTATATGGTGGCACTATTCATGGCACTATTCATGTCAAAATATATCACACTTTTCTATACTTAATAGGTTTATTAGTTTTAATTGCACCCATATATCACATTTTGAGTGTCAATTTTGTTGGCAGTGATTGCCAATTCGATTTCTAAGTCTCCTAAGAGAAATTACAATTTTTCAGTTTTGGTCTCTTGTATTCTACTATTCCATTGGTCTGGTTACTGTGAGAATTTAGCTAAGTGTCCTTCATCAAAGTTTTTCCTTATTTTCTTAACTTTATTTTCCTTTTTGAATCACTCCATTTGGAGTTTTTTAGCCTAAGATATAACTATTTGAATGGGGCTGGCCAGATTTAGTGTTACCCAGAATTCTGGGTATTTTCTGGATATTAGCAATTTTTGGCGTGTTGACTGTAGGTGGTTTTTCATATAGGTTATGGTCAAAATTTGGGTTTGTTTTCTTCATAAAAGTTATAGGGCTGTGTCTCAGCTTTGCATCGGTATAAAATTCAAGTCATTTGGATCTTCCTAGACCAAGTTATGGTCATTTAAGTAACTACTGTTCATTTGGTCATTTTTGTACAAGGCAGTGTGCCCTAATCCGGATTTGGTCTAATTGTTCACTAAGTTATGGTCATCTTCTGGGCATGATTCCTAGATGAAAAATGGTCCATTTTATGTCTAGTTTCATTTCCAATTGGCCTCACACTAATTGGGTTGGTAAATTTTTAGCTTTGATCCCTGAAACAGACCTAGGTCAAGCTGTCTGTATACTGACCTTAACCAATCTGAATTGAAACTTGGTTCTAACAATTCACACATACCACAAATGGTCACAATTAACCATTTCTCAACTCAAATAAAGTCAATAGCATCAATTGACCAATTCTCAACTTTTTCTCCAATTTTTCACATGCTCAAAACCCTAATTTTCTAAATTCCTCAATTCATGCAATTTAAACATACAAATCACCTATACAACATCAATTCACCAAGATTTCATGTTTAATCTAACTAAACACCATCAAAACCCTAGGGTAACATAGATGCCGAAATTTCTTTATTCCCATAAAAGCATGAATTCTTCACTTTTTAAAGTAATTTTCACTTGTTCAATGTTAATTCTATAAGCATAAATCAATTTAAATTAGGATTCTTCTTCTCTTTCTTGTCTTTCTTCCTTCAATTCTCCAAATAAATGCTTAACTTAGAGTTTTCTACTAATTTAGGGAAGAATTTATAAAGAAAAGATGAGAGTTCAAACTTGGAGTTTGAGTAACAATGGAGGATTGTTGAGAGAAAATGGTGAGAGAGAGAGTGTGAGAGAGGGACGGCAAAGTTGGAATGGAAGATAACAAATTTTTTCCTTTTTTATGTGTATTTATCTCTTAATTTGACTTAGTGAAATTAAGTAATTAAATTAAAATTAAATATGAAGTCATGCATGATGTCATCTTCATGAGGTCATTAATTTATTTTCTTTTCTTTTCTTTTTCTCTTGTTTTTGCCATACTTCTTCAACTTAATTCTATATTTCAAAATTTTCATTTCTCAAATTTTATTGGACAGTTAGATCAGGAGTCAGCTCTAGGGGTGAATTGACCAAATTGCCCCTCGCTGGTTTAATTCGATTTGCAAGTTATTCGATATTTCTTCCGGATCCCTGACCTAATTATTTGACCTGCTTAACAACTCTTTTTCGTGATTTTCTCTTTTCCACTGTGTTCGCAATAGTCATAAGGTTACATTTTTCAGTTTGAAAATTGAGTTAAGACTGACCTCGCAGTCATTTCCTGAGAAGGTCACCCATCGCTGTTACTCCTAGCTCATTTAACTTTTTATGCTTTGTTTTTCTTCTTTATACTTAACTATTTGGCAATTACTAATTATTTGCATTCAGGGCTTATCTATTTGTCTTAGATGTGATTCTAATCCCCTTAATTATCCGGACCGATACCGGTCACCGGAACAGTAAAATATACCAGACTATGCAAATAGGGGTATTATAATTCTTCTCCCCTTAAAATAAATTTCATCTTGAAACTTTTACCTGGTATCAGTCTCTGAACAGCTATGGGTGCTGTCTCCTCATGTCCTCTTCACGCTCCCAAGTAACTTCCTGGCCTAAATGATGGTTCCACAGCACTTTAACCAATACTATTTACTCAGCGATTGCTCACCTCGTGTGCTAAATTTCTTATGAGCTTCTATCATAAGTTAGATTCAAATTCATTTCAATTTTAGAGGGAAGCAAATCTGTGTGCTAGTGGATCCACTTTTTCTAGGACTTCGTATGATCCTATGGGTGAGAACTTAGTTTTACTCTTTTCTTATCAAATCTCTTGATCATTTGATGCAACCTTCATTTTAGTTTGGAATATTTTAGTCTTTTCTTGCTATTATTCTAGCAGTTATTTTCCTTTGTAGTCTTTTTTTTTTTTTAAACTGACCTTGTTGGTCATATATGAACTGCTTATCTCTTTATTGGCCATAGGTCCATAACCATTATCTTATCATCTCCATTTATGACCAAGGCCTATGTGCCATTTTGCACTATCTTGTTTGCATTTGTTTAACTTATTTTTTTTCTTGATAAAATAGTTCGGGATATCGTTACGCATCTTAAGTAGGTTGTTTACCCTGATGGCAATTCCTCATTTAGTGTTTTTCTCATTTCTTATTATTCTATTTGTTTCTTTTTTTATTCCACAACTTAACTTTAATTATTTTATTTCTTAATTTTATCTTCTTCCTTAACTTGACAGTCGAGTCGTGATTTAACACCTCTTATCATCCCTAATAAATCCTCTATATTTCAATATTACTTTGATTTGGTCCTCTGACCATTATGGTCAACACTTTAACTAATATTTATAACATTTCTTTATTACATTTGCACTAACTATTCTAATTTTTACTTCTATATTTTCTTTTATCTACCGATATCATATAGCTTATTTTTCGCTGGTTTGCGATCATTATCCCCCCCCCCCCCCCCTTTTTTTTGAATCATAAACAATTTTTTAACCTTAAGAAGGGAGTCTACCGGACTCTTTTTTTGCCCATGCTATTCAAAAATTTTGCATTAATCCTAATCTAATCCTTATGATCCGCACAATAAAATTATGCTCTTCCTAAAGAATACCTGACCAACTAGTTCCTATCGAATTACTGTTATCAGTAGAATATCATTTCTTAACTGTTTTATAAGTTATAATTATCATCCATAGCATTTTGTCTCTTCCAGAGGAATAAAATCATATTTTGTGTCTTACTGCTACACAAATAGAATACTGTTCCTTACTAAACTTTGAGCAAAAGATCCATTGCAATACTAGAACAACTATAAACCCCATATCGGAGACTGGATGACCTAGCCCTATAGGTGTTATTTTTAAATTTTGACCATACTAAATTCTCTAGTCCCATAATAATTCTTGATTTACTGTAATTCATGATAGGTTAACGGTAACTCTCACTACCTTGCAACCATGATCTTTTGATATTCTAATTATAGAGTTTTAAATCTCGAATTAGGATTTTCAAACTCAGTTCTAGTAATAAAACTCTATTCTAGTATATTTGTACCAGAGCAAAAGCCATTTATAACTATTCTTATCCTTGTGTACTATTGGATAGTACATAGCTCTACATAATAAATCCCAAGTCAATACTGTAATCTGCAGCTTATAGCACAAACATCGAGAATATTGCATAGTTACTGCGATACATCCCAATAGATCAAACCTCCCTATATCTTATTTCTTTCAAATCCACTAATATCTTAAACTTATTTTTATTATGGTACCCACTGACATCTATCAGCAGTAATAGCCTTACCCGCATCTAAGATAGCTATATTACTATAACTTACTTTTAGGTCCTCTTGCCTTACCTAATTAGGCTTACTAATTAACTTTATAATCTATCGTAGTCTAGGAGATGTCTCTCACTAGAAACTTTTCGAAAATTAATTCCAATCACACTTATTATCGTAATTCTTATCCTAAAAGACTAATCACATCAAAATTTATCTCCATGCAAGGGGATAGTAGTAAAACATATAATTTTAGCATTAGCATATAAATAAGTAGAGCCAAAATCAAATAGTACATAATTATTCCTTTCAAAAGTTAAGAACGTATCGGCAACTACATCTGAAGTCTCTGCTTCTTCCCCTCGATGTATGGCATTCCATCTTTCTAGTGTATTCCTCTGCTCAGGTTGGTCCATTGTGCTACGATTACCCAAAGTGTTGTTTCTACTTCTGCCTCTACCCCTACTAACTATTAATGAGCCTCTAAAATCAAAACCTTGGACTGATTCCTCTGGTGTAGTATGTGGCATAAATCGATGTGCGCTAGTACAATCTCGAGCGTAATGCCCGATTCCATCACAATTGAAGCAGGCTCCAATAACCTTATAGCAAATACCCTTGTCTAACTTGCCACATACCTCACAGACAAGGATAGGGTAGGAACTTCGAATTCTTTGCCGACAGGTTCTCGATTACTTCCACCTTGATGATCCGCCTTTTTCATATCTATGAATTCGAGGTTCTTCAAATTCTTTTCTTTTCCCCAATTGCATATTCGAGTTCTGACCCATAGATTTTCTCACTCTTTTCTATTTCATACTGCCCTTGTGGGGGGTTGAGTCTGTACTTGGGCTTGAGCTTGAGTTTGAGCTTGGGTTGACAAACTATCAGCCATTTGTTGGAAGAAGGTGGCCATTTGCTGTGCTACTTGTGCGGTGATTTGTACCGGTGGAATTAGTACAGTCGAGCCTTCGACACTCTGAGGAGCTGAGGCCTCCTCTTGTACCTCAACCGTATCTGATTGTTCAACTGGTTTATTCCCCTCTTCCATTTCTATTCAGAAAATTTTCTTTTCTCGGGATAACCTATACAAGGAGATTTCTCTCCATTAATTCATATTTATGATGCAATTGTACTATTTGTATCAAATATTTGAGCAGTTGTATGTATCGACAAAATATTTCAAATTCACAGTTCAAAATTTACTTTAAAACCATTACTCTAATACCACTAAACATATCACACTCTACCCCTCAGTAAGATGTAACATGATCCCGTAGTACATCTAATGAATTACCGTACTTTGCCTACTGGTAACCTATTAAATATACTACAAAGGATTTTAAAACAATTTTCTTACTTTTTAAAAGTGGTGAGCTTTTATAGCAGGTATTAAAAACATTTACATAAAGTTTAAAGACTAGTAAAATTTTTTTCCATTTTTATTTTTACGTAAATTTTGGAAAATTTTCCGCAGAGTGCCGCCTATATTTGGTAAAAACAGTTCTTCAAACAACTGTAAAAACACTTCCAATAATTCATTTCATCAAAATCAACTACTTCCACAACACAAATAAACATCATTTCTCCCAACTCCATATTTCAAAACAATTCTCAATTCAATTGTCTTCAAAAATAATATTAAATGACTTCATTCATATTCCACTAAAGAAAAATTAATTTAGATTCATTACAAAACTCAAAAATAAGTTTGAACATTACAATAATTTGCATTTTATTACATACCAAAATAATGTTACAAGAGTTTTTGTACAACTGCTCAAATAATTTACACACATATATTTACATGCATAATCAAAATCTAATATACAAGGGTATACTTATAAGATACTCGAAGCTAGTTACAAGCAGTCTTTAAGGTGCAACTATAGGAATCTCACTCAATCGCTCTATCTCTATTCTCACCTGCGACAGCATACAAAGTTATCACTGAGTGGTGAACTCAGTGGTGCACAACTATAATTTGAAATGTAATACAATATATATTGACAATAATTATACCAAATGTACACCCTCACTGTAGCAATTCCGCAAATTCTACTGTTTCGGTGACCGGTGTCGGTCTGGACAGCTAAAACGTCTGGAAAATATTTAGACTAGAGTGAGAAGTCATAAATAACTCAAATAAGTGTAAGAAAAATTAGAGAAAAATTTTAGAAATAAAATACAACCAAGTTAAATGAGCCAGTGTCCTAGCGATGGGTAACCCAGTGGGAAGTTACAATCTTCACAACTAGAAGCCCTAAACCCAGGAGAAAATTCGTGAAATAATTTTTGGGACTCCAGAAAAGAGTCATTGAGGTTTCTATAGCATTAGAATGCCAAGAAAAGGTTTAGAAAAATTTTTCGATCGGTACAGACGATTTTGGCTCAATAAGCCAAATGGAGGGCATTTTGGTCATTTCATCTTCAGAGATAATTTTTGATCGACTTGCCCAGTTAAGTAAATAATTATTATGATCTAAAATATGAATAAATATTGCTAAAAATTAAATTGAAAGTAAGTAGAAAAGAAAAGAAAATAAATTAAAATTGCAATTTTGACCTCATGCTTATGTCACTAAGCATTCCCACCCAATTACCACTTGACAAAATAAATAAAAGAGATAAAAATGAGTAAAATGATAAAACATTCAGAATTTGGTTCCTTTCCCAACTTGCCGTTTTCCCCTTTCTCTCAATTGTCTCTCAAAATACTCCATTAAAGCACATACCAAAAGCTTGAAAATTTGGTCTTCCACCATGATTTCTTTGGGAAATCATTAGAAAACCCTAGATGGAAGCTTCAATTGCATGAAGCACTCAAGAAAACACAAGAAATTGGAGGCTTAGAAGAAAGCAAAATTCTACCAAGGTGGGTTCAACTAGGGGAAGTGGAGTTTGATGGAACTAAAGGGTGATTGAAGGTTGAGTGAAGCTAAGGAACAAGGTTAGTGCTATTAATTCCTTTGGATTTGAAGTTGTACCAAATTGATTTAGGTTTTGCTAAATTGGAAATTTGATGTTATGTTGATAAATTGATGTGTTGAGATTAAATATGGAGTATTTGAAGTGTATTGAATGTGATTAAAGTTGGTAGTAGTGTGGAATGGGGGGTATTGGAAGTGTTGTGTTCATGCAGGATTTTCTGGACTTTGAGTCTAGTACATAAATGTGACCTTAAGTAGAGTTAGGTTACTCCAATTGGTGTGAGACTAATTGGACATGAAACTTAGGACGTAATGAAACATTTTTTGTGAAGAAACCATGCCCAGAAAACCAACTTAGGATAACTTAAAAACTACCCCTATCCAGGTGACCAACATGCTGTCCCTGAAAAATGACCAAATGAACAGTGTTTGTTCAAATGGTCATAACTCAATGTAGAAAAGTTCAATTGATCTAAAATTTTACCAGCAGAAAGCTGAGACATAGCCCTATAACTTTTATGAAGAACACAAATCAAATTCTGACCATAACCTAGTCAAATTGCCAACCAAACTTAGGTCACCAAATCTGGCAGAACCAAATTGCCCAGAAATTCTGGGTACAGGTCAATCCGGCCAGTTATGGTAAAATGGCCATAGCATGAGTTACAAAACTCCAAATGGAGTGATTCAAAAAATGAAATGTAACTAGACACAATAAGGAACAACTTTCATGAAGACAATTTTGTCAAATTCCTACTGTACAAATGACCAATGGAACAGTAAACCTAGGGTATGAAATCTAAAAATTTTGAATAACATAAGATAAGCTTTGAAATGGTATTGGAAATCAATACCAACAAAAATAAAATGCAAAATGTGGTATCTTGGTGAACTTAGGTTCAATAAATTTATGTATTAAAAAGTCAACAATTTGAGTGAATAATAAAGTGAATAGTAATACAAAGACACAAAGTGTAAGAACTAAATTGGTAGAGGAAATTAAGGTATGAAATTTGGAATCTATGAAATGTTCATGGATTACTTGGAATAGAAATAGTAATTTACCTAAATGACTTAATGACCATTTAAGTTATGTGAATATATAGTGAAGACTTGTATTCCCATTACTAGTAGGTCTAATAAAACATGAGTGATACCACTTGAATATGAAATAAAATTAACCTATATAGATTGTTGAGACTTATACTCCCAACACCAATGGAGTTCATAATATATTAGCTATACAACTTGAAGTATGAAATGTACTTTATATGAATAGATTGTTGAATAAATAAATGTGATAAAAGTGTCATTTGGGATTTACGTTCCCATCAAGAGAGAAAGGAAAGATGTTTTGAAAGTGAATGATACATGAGATTAAATGAATGTGAATTGTAATTAGTATGAATTTTATGATGAATCCATAAATTACCTAGAAATGTGAATTTAGAAATTATGTTTCCATTATAAACAAAATTAAAATGCTATAAAAAAAATATAAACAAAAAATATAGTGAAATGATGAAACATATAAACTCTTAATGGCACTATGTGCCCATGTATTGCCTAGACACGTGTGTCAAATTGGATAGATTGGCATGCCAATAGAGTATTGTTTTCGCAGTACTGCGAAAGGTTTTATACCTGTATTCATGGCTTTATGCCCGCACTCATGGCTTTATGCTTGTATTCATGGCTTTATGCTTGTATTCATGGCTTTATGCCCGCACTCATGGCTTTTATGCCCGATTATGTGTTATCATGGCTTTTTACCCATACTGACTGCATACGTGGTTGATGTTTCGTGTCCCATGGTATGACAGCAGGAGGTACAGCGGTGTCCGGTGCCAATAACCCGTTATCCAGTTTAGTCAGCTTGTCATAGGTTACCTGGGCAGAGAAAAAAATTATTGAAATAAGTTAAAAATATTAGAAACTAAATAAATCAGTGAGAAAAATCTGAAAGATATTAAACTAGTATTAAGAATTTAATTATTACGAAATGATCCACAACACAGAAAATATTAAGAGAATAAATGAAAGACTAGCAAAATAAGCATAACGTAAGTAATTATTAGAAATGCATCCTCCATAACAATATAAACATAAACTAAATATTTAGATGTATTTATACATTATATAAATGGTTATTATAAACTTATGACAAAAGAGATTCTAGAGAGCAACATGAATGACAAAAAATGTATTGTATGGCAAATTTCATATGAACCCAATAAATTATTGAATATAGAAAATATGCTAAAATTATTTTTATTTGTATACATTATTTCTTGTTATATTATTGCATCACTAAGCAGCAATGCTTAGTATGATGGATTTATTTCCTCGTGCAGGTACTGAAGTTAAAGCCCAACGAATACTAAACAGAGATATTGGAGTCTGATCTGCAGAGTGTTCAAGGTTGTCACCTCCTCAGTAATGCATGAAGATAGGGCCCATATAGGTCATATTATGTATTTTGTACATTATAATTAGTTATTATTTGTAATGTAAACTATAAATTATATGTTGAAATATAGATTATGGAACTGTAATTAATTTGTAGATCATGTAAATTATGAATTTATGTAATCAGCCTGTAAATCATGTAAATTAATGAAACTTGAGAACTTATATATATAAATTATGCATGAATGGAAATGCACGGAAATGAATATGAAATTGAGATATATGAATGAGATGTGAATTATGAGATGGTTATGAGAATAATTGTTGAGATTTTTATTGTAAAATATTATTGAAAATTTCAAGCAGGTGAATAATGAAGTACGCCAACTGATAATAAAATTGGGAAAACTCTGCTAGTTTATCTGTTTAAAAATAATTGATATTAAAATATAACGAGATCAAATTATTAAAGGAATAAAGTAAGATAAGATAGGGTGCTCTAGCACCGAATGTAGCACACTTTGCTCGGCTACACTGTAGTCGGGTGAGGAGTGTTACACCAAAAGTTTTGGAATCTCGAAATTTAACCAATTTCCAAATGTCAAAATTTTCATTGCCAATAATAATAGTCACTTGTTAAAATAACCTTGATTAAAATTTTAATTTGTCAAATCACAATTGAACAATAAAAATAATTCATGTAATTATGGAAATAAACAATTATTTTAACAAAATCATTTGTGCACAATCTCATTTAAAATCACAATTTCTTATCAATCAAAACCCATTCTTTATCTCTCTAACTATGCAAGACTAATCCGGAAGGGCATCTTCGGAGTGATTCTAACTCCCTATGGTCGGGGAGGTCGAATCGAGATTCTAACTCCCTATGGTCAGGGAGGTCGAATCATCGTGCACAGTACACAACACAATAATGAAACTTCCGATGGGACAATCACAATTACTTAGATCTAACCTCGATCTAACCTCTAATAAGAAGAGGATCTAAGCCTGTGCACATACCATGGTATTCAAAACAAAACAAAGCTAACTCCATTATCTCCTAAAAAAAATGAGATAAAGACGGCTAATAACCTAGTCAAGCATCTATAGTGAGATATAAAACTATATCATGCATTTCTTTGTCCTTTTTGTGAGCATAAATCACAACACAATATTAATTCAAGATCAATTCTAATATTCCATAATTTTTTTTATGATCATCATAATCCAAAACAAAGTTTTGTGTTTTATTCATGCAAATTTCCCGTCACAATTAAAAACATAATTCCAATGCAATTTTCCAAACATAATTTATCCAGTCCAAAACAATATTCAATAATTGTTGAAATAATATTTCACAAAACTAAACTCATGCTTGCTATACCCGTTTCAAAAATCATTGAAATAAATTCCATAATTGATAAACATAGTGCATAAGAAAAAAGAAAATCATTTAATTACATAAAATATTCAAAACAAATTCAATTAAAACTAGTTGTGCACAAACCTCTTTTGTCGACTCAATTTACTCAAACTTTCATTTCTCCTTTGAAAATCCCTTTCCAACTGAAACACATAAATTTAAAGTGTTTTAGTATCCATTTATAGTACTTAAATTCTAACAATTTCTTTGCAGACTTATTCTACCTACTACAGTTTATAAATTTTAGGTCTTTCATATTTTTGTGTATGGTGGCACTATTTATGGTACTTTTCATGTCAAAATGTTGACTTTCTATACTTAATAGGTTTATTAGTTCTAATTGCACTCATATACCACATTTTGGGTATCAATTTTGTTGGCATTGATTGCTAATTCGATTTCTAAGTCTCCTAAGAGAAATTACAATTTTTTAGTTTTGGTCCGCTGTATTTTACTGTTCTATTGGTCCGGTTACTATGAGAATTTAGCTAAGTGTCCTTCATCAAAGTTGTTCCTTATTGTTTTAACTTTATTTCCCTTTTCAAATCACTCCATTTGGAGTTTTGTAGCCCAAGATATAACTATTTGAATGGGGCTGGCCGAATTTAGTGTTACCCAAAATTTTGGGCATTTTCTGGATATTGGCAATTTTTGGTGTGTTGATTGCAGGTGGTTTTTTAGATAGGTTATGGTCAAACTTTGGGTTTGTTTTCTTCATGAAATTTGTAGGGCTATGTCTCAGCTTTCCATCGGTATAAAATTATGGTCATTTAGACTTTCTTAGACCATGTTATGGTCATTTAAGTAACTACTGTTCATTTGGTCATTTTTGTACAGGGTAGTGTGCCCTAATCCAGATTTGGCCTAATTGTTCACTAAGTTATGGTCATTTTCTGGGCATGATTCCTCAATGAAAAATGGTCCATTTTGTGTCTAGTTTCATTCCCAATTTACCTCACACCAATTGGGTTGGTAAATTTTCAGTTTTGATCCCTAAAATGGACCTAAGTCAAGCTATCTGCATACTGACCTTAACCAATCCGAATTGAAACTTGGTTCTAACAATTCACACACACCACAAATGGTCACAATTGACTATTTCTCAACTCAAATAAGGTCAATAGCATCAATTGACCAATTCTCAGCTTTTTCTCTAATTTTTCACATGCTCAAAACCCTAATTTTCTAAATTCCTCAATTCATGCAATTTAAACATACAAATCACCTATACAACATCAATTCACCAAGATTTCAAGTTTAATCTAACTAAACACCATCAAAACCCTAGGGTACCATGGCTGCCGAAATTTCTTTTTTCCCATACAAGCATGAATTCTTCACTTTTCTAAGTAATTTTCACTTGTTCAATGTTAATTCTATAAGCATAAATCAATTTAAATTAGGAGAGAGATTTACCTCAATTTGGGTTCTTCTAAACTTTATATTCTTTTTCTTTTTCTTGTCTTTCTTCCTTCAATTCTCCAAATAAATGCTTAACTTAGAGTTTTCTACTAATTTAGGAAAGAATTTATGAAAAAAATAATGAGACTTCAAACTTGGAGTTTGAGTAACAATGGAGGATTGTTGAGAGAAAATGGTGAGAGAGAGAGTGTGAAAGGGGGATGACAAAGTGGGAATGGAAGATGGCAAAATTTTTCCTTTTTTATGTGTATTTATCTCTTAATTTGACTTAGTCAAATTAAGTAATTAAAATTAAATATGAATGATGTCATCTTGATGAGGTCATTAATTTATTTTCTTTTCTTTTCTTTTTCTCTTGTTTTTCCCATACTTCTTTAATTTAATTCTATATTTCAAAATTTTCATTTCTCAAATTTTATTGGACAGTTAGGTCAGGAGTCAGCTCTAGGGGTGAATTAACCAAATTGCCCCTCGCTGGTTCAATCCAGTTTGCAAGTTATTCGATATTTTTTCCGGATCCCTTACCTAATTATTTGACCTGCTTAACAACTCTTTTTCATGATTTTCTCTTTTTCACTGTGTTCGCAATAGCCCTAAGGACAGCGGTGTCACATTTCTGATTAGAAATTTGAGTTAAGACTGACCTCGTAGTCATTTCTCGAGAAGGTCACCCATCGCTATGACTCTCAGCTCATTTAACTTTTTATACTTTGTTTTTCTTCTTTATACTTAATTATTTGGCAATTACTAATTATTTACATTCAGAGCTTATCTATTTGTCTTAGATGTGATTCTAATCCCCTTAATTGTCCGGACCGATATCGATCACCGGAACAGTAAAATATACCAGCCTATATAAATAGGGGTGTTATATATGGGTAGTGCCATGTGTCACCATCTCATTATGCCACATGTCACCCTGTGAAATGACCAAATTACCCTTGCGTCTTAATTTTGAGTTCTCAACCCAAAATAGTTATTTCTCTTTTTTTAATCAATTTATAACAAAGATAAATTAATTAATTAATCTCTATTAATTAATTTCTCATAATTAAATTCATATTTAAACACTTTAAATATAAATTTAATATATACTTTACATCCAATAACCTAGATTGGGTTTCAAGCCATGCTAGGGACTTTGCAATCTAATTGCAAACCAAACCTATTTAATTAATCAATTGAACTCTTTAACTAATTAATTAAATCACATTTAACTTGGTGATTACTTGTGTATGTGTTTGAATCACTAGGCCTATCACTAATTGGCAATGAGATATGATATTAACTCTTAATATTATCAGAACTCTTTCTTACTATAAATGATTTCTCTAAATCATTTTATGCACCTCATAGACCATGGTTAACACCTAACATAGCATGCCATAGCCCCCCAATTAGTAATAAGGTTTACCTTAAATGAACCTATAATCATATGTTACCATGCACTAGAGTCTCTCTGATACAAAATTTCATTTTGAGCTAGAGTCATGGTTTATGTCAAACTCCATTTGCTATGAATATTATGTTCTCTTTTAATTCCAGTTCTTGATTAAAAAGATTTTCTCATCAGAAACTCTTTTCTGATTAAATCTATTTGTCCTAGCCAGGAACTTGAAACATCAAGAACAATTAAATGAACATAGGATTTTATCCCTATTTACTTAGGGTAACAGATTCCATCTTGATCAATACCTACCTCCATATATAACTAGTATGAGCCAACACATGCCCATATACCCATACACAGTACAAGTATGAAAGCATTATCAAACTCAAACCACTTATATACAAGATAACTGTGCTATCTTAGGTCTAAAGATTATATGCACTGATATAATTTATGAAAATGCATTAGCAAGAGTAAACTCCATGTGCTTGTCATAAATGTCATTGGTTTGGCTTACTTATCATGCATAAGTGCCTATCATGTTTGTTATATGGCATGAGACTCACCATTCCATCTTATTTATATCTCATATAAATACATTGGGAACAAACATGAATACAATCTTTCTGGATAAGTCATGTCCTGTGTGAAGTATCCTCGATAGTGAACCAATTTATGATACTTTGTGCTAGAAATACTATCACTCATATTTTTAACAACTTAAGAATAGAATTTCTAACAAAATATCAATGGACCTTTTCTATTACACATAAATATATTATGTAAACAAAAAAGTGAAAATTTCTTTTATTAATAAAACATGTACAAGATACATACTAAATGATATGCTCTAGGGCATACTACTAACAATCTCCTACTAGCACTAGAGCCATTCATTACAATTTCTTAGACCCATCTTCTCAAGATTTTGGTCTAGCTGAGTTTGTGACATAGGCTTAGTGAATGGATCATCTGGATTTTCAGCTGATGCTATTTTTGGCATGGCTACATCGCCTCGCCCAACTATCTCTCTGACAATGTGGTAGCGCCTTTCTATGTGTTTGGATTTCTGGTGAGACCGGGGTTCCTTAGCCTTTATGACTGCTCCATTATTGTCACAGTGGAGTGGAACTGCTGACTCAATAGAAGGAACTACTGCAAGTTTTGTCATGAACTTCTTTATCCAAATAGCTTCCTTTGCACTATCTGATGTAGCAATATACTCAGCCTCAGTAGTGGAATCTATAGTCATACTATGTTTGGAACTCTTCTAACAGACTGCACCTCCATTATAAATAAACATATACCCAGAGGTAGACTTTCTATCATCGATATCTGATTGGAAATCAAAATCAATATAACCATCCAATTGTAAGTCATCACCTCCATATATCAAGAATAAATCCTTAGTTCTTCTCAAGTACTTAAGGATATTGTTGATAACTATCCAGTGTTCCAAACCTGGATTGGATTGATATCTGCTAGTCAAACTAACAGCATATGCTATATCCGGCCTCGTACACAGCATTGCATACATCAAACTTCCAATAGCCGAAGTATATGGAATCCTGGCCATTTTATCTCTTTGTTCAGGTGTTTTTGGAGACATCTCTTTAGAAAGGTGGATACCATGTCTCGCTGGTAACAATCCTCTCTTGGAATCAAGCATGTTAAACCTCTTTAACACCTTTTCCAAGTATAAACTTTGGGATAAACTAATTATTCTTTTCGCTCTATCTCTATAGAAGCGAATCCCAAGAATATAGGTTGCCTCCCCTAATTTTTTCATGGAGAATGTATTTGATAACCTTACCTTTGCAGTTGTCAACATACCTGTGTCATTAGCCATCAATAAAATGTCATCCACATATAAGACAAGAAAAGTGACAGACCTATCACTAACCTTCTTATATACACATGGCTCATTCTCATTTTTTATAAAACCAAATGACTTAATGGCTTCATCAAAATGGATGTTTCAACTCCTTGAAGCTTGCTTTAACCCATAAATGGATCACTTTAGCTTGCATACTTTGGAACCATCTTGGGATTCAAAACCCCTAGGTTGTTCCATGAAAATGTTTTCTTCAATGTATCCATTGAGAAAAGCTATTTTGACATTCATCTGCCAAATCTCATAATCATAGTATGCAGCTATTGCTAATAGAATCCTAATTGATTTAAGCATGGCAATAGGCGAGAAAGTCTCCTCATAGTCGATTCCTTACCTTTGGCAAAACCCTTTTGCTAGTAGCCTTGTTTTATAGGTCTCTACCTTTCCATCAGAACTAATTTTCTTCTTGAAAACCCATTTGTTCCCTATAGGTACAATACCTTCAGGTGGGTCAACAAGATCCCAAACTTGATTCATATACATGGAATCAATCTTGGATTTCATAGCATCAATCCATTTTGAAGAGTCTATATCTGATATAGCTTATTCATAGGTAAGTGGATCACCTCCATGATCTACTTCTTCATGAGTAGACAAATCTTAGTCTTCTTTATGAAGAAAACCATATCTCACTGGTGGGCGAGATACCCTGGTTGATCTACGAAGAACAACTGTAGATGTTTCATTAATAGGTGTAGGTTGACTAGATCGATCCATATCCATCTGATCTGTTGGTTGGTGAGAATTCTTTAATTCTAACTCTATTTGCCTTCCTTTGCCTCCTTCTTGAACAAATTGTTGTTTAAGAAATGTGGCATCTCTACTTACCACAACCTTTTATGATGTAGGCAAATAAAAGTAATATCCAAAACTCTCTTTTGAATATCCAACAAATCGACCCTTTTCTGATCTGGTTTCCAATTTATCAGTGTTCAGCTTTTTAATATAAGCTGGACAACCCCAAATCTTAACATTCTTAAGACTTGGTTTTCTTCCATGCCATATCTCTTAAGGTGTGGAAGATACTGATTTTGATGGAATCCTATTTAGAATATGCAAAGCTAATTCTAATGCAAATCCCCAAAAGGTGATTGACATATCAGTATAGCTCATCATACTACGTACCATATCTAATAGGGTACGATTTCTCCTTTCAGATACACCATTCAGCTGTGGTGTTCCTGGAGGAGTCAGCTGGGAAACAATGCCATGCTCTTTCAAGTATTCATTAAATTCAGTACTCAAGTATTCACCTCCACGATCTGATCGAAGAGCTTTAATACTTTTTCTTGTTTGATTTTCTACTTCAGATTTAAATTCTTTGAACTTTTCAAAGGATTCATGTTTGTATTTCATCAAATATAAATACCCAAACCTTGATTTATCATCAGTAAAGGTAATAAAATAATAAAAATCGCTTCTAGCCATTTCTTTGAATGGACCACATACATCACTATGTATTAGCTCCAAAATATTTTCAGCTCTTAGCTCTTGTCCAACAAAGGGTGATCTAGTCATTTTGCCTTGAAGGCAGGATTCACAAGTTAGAGTAGGTTCAGAACCCAATGAGGATAGAATCCCCATTTTCTCCAGTTTTGCAATCCTATCTTTTGCAACATGACCTAATCTTAAGTGCCAAATATAATTTGAACTTTAGTTGATTTTCACCATGGCATTGTATTCATTTAGATCACTTGCATTCAATTTGTGTTTGTCATTATTATCCAAATAATAAAGACCATCATTCATATAACCCGAGCCAACATATTTATTTCCAAAATAAATATTGCAAACATCATTTGTAAATTGAAATTCATAGCCATTTCTAGTCAAACTAGATATAGAAATTATGTTATTAAAAGCATCAGGTACATATAAAATATTATCCAAACACAAAACATGTCCAGACATGTAAAAAAATTTAGATCCTATGGCTAAAGCTTCTACAGTTGAGCCATCGCTAATCCGAAGTCTAACATTTAGAGAACGCAAGCTGCTACTTTTTGCTAGTTCTTGCATATCATAAAAAATGTGAGAACTGGCACCAGTATCTAAAACCCAAGCTGTAGATGAACTATGAGTATCATTAGAATCTAAATAACAAGATATGGACATACCTTCCGAAGGTGTATCCTTCTTGTCCTTCAGAGAAGTAAGATACTCTGGGCAGTTCCTTTTCCAGTGCCCATCCTGCTGGCAGTGGAAATACTTTCCTTTGCCTCCATCAGCTTTAGTCTTCACTTTCTGTTTAGCTATTTTCTTAGAAGGACCAGGAAATTGAGGTTTCTTTTTCTTATTGCCCTTCTTCTTGTTGGACTTTCCAGTAGAAGAAGATGCAATCAAAGCTACCTCTTTTCCTTTATTACCCAGTATATTCTTTTGGGCAATAACCAGCATGTTGAGTAAACCAGCCAAGGTGCATTCCTGCTTAGTCATATGGAAATTTGTCACAAAATTGCCAAATGACTCAAGAAGGGATTGAAGAATCAAATCCGTCTGCAGTTGGAAATCCATGTTAAAGTTAAGATGTTCCAGCTGCTCAATCAGCCAAATCATCTTATGGACATGATCCCCAACATTCTGTCCCTCAGACATCCTCATGCGGAATAGCTGTCTAGATATCTCATACTTAGCATTTCTGTTGTGCTCACCATACAACTCTTGCAGGTGAAGGAGGATCTCACTCGCACTCTGCATGTTCTCATGTTACTTTTGTAACTCATTACTCATAGAAGCAAGCATGTAACACTTGGCTCTCATATCATGCTCCTTCCACTTGTCCAAAGTTTCATGCTCCTCTTGAGTGGCCTCTGGAGGTAAAAGACCAGGAACATTTGAGTCTAGAACATATCCTATATGTTCAAGGTTTAAGACAAGTTTCAAATCTCTTAGCCAATCAGAAAGATTAGGTCCTATCAACCTATTGTGATCAAGTATGCTTGCAACGATATTGGATGGTGGTGGTTGTGGTGTGCTCATTATTATCAGAAAATTAACAGCAGAAAATAACCAGATTAATTAGTAATGGATAATGTATTTAACCAAAATGATTATGGTCTTTTAATCAAATTGGTCCTCCCACTAACTTAGCAAATCCTACACTTCCAAAGTAGAAAACGAAAATCCTTATTGGATAGATTTCTAGTGGGTGATTGAATTCTTATAATCCTATTGATCATCCTCAGGCACATCCATTATTGGAATTACAATAAACTATAAGTGAGCAACTCCTTGCCCATCACATCTCATGTGAGGTTTAATCCTTTACCTAGCCCCTAATGCTCAATATCTCAGGCACATCTATTATTGACATATCTTGCATTAGTTAAGTTGATCCCATTGAGCTAGTAAACATGCAAATAATTTTAATGTCCTCAAGCACATCCATTATTGGCCACCAAACCATTTACATATTTACAACATCTCATGCTTAATAATTATTCTTAAGAAAATCTCTTAAAATAATTGCATCATATGTAAGTATTTAAAATTTTTAAAATAATTGCCTCAAATGGAGGGCCCATATTATAATTATTTTAATTATACAATTTCCCACTTAATCATTTATTTGGAAGATTTTATGGTCATCCTAATTACTATTATGGTCTCACTTTGCACATTATCCATTTAGCATGCATATATCATATACTTGCATACAATCCCATACATCTCATGTATTCATGGATAAACAATAAATATGGTATGATCATGGACTTTCTAAGGGATTCATGTAACACCCTCCCGATAACCACTCCGTACATCCTACTGTTCCGGTGACCAGTGTCGGTCCGGACAGCTAGAATGTCCGGACAAATATTTAAACTTAAGTGAGGGACCATAATCAATTCAAATATTAATAAGAAAAATTTAGTGAAAATTTTAGAAATAAAATACAACCAAGTTAAACGAGCCGGTGCCCTAGCGAGGGGTAAACCAGAGGGACGTTGCGGTTCTCGCAACGAGGAGCCCTAGACCCGGGGGAAAAATTATGAAATAATTTTTGAGACTCCAGAGAAGGGTCATTGAGGTTCCTATGGCATTAGAATGCCAAGAAAATACCTAGGAAAAATTTTCAATCGGTACAGACAATTTTGACCCGTTAAGCCAAACGGAGGGCATTTTGGTCATTTCGCCTTCAGAGGTGATTTTTGGCCGACTTGTCCAGTTGAGTAAATAATTAATATGACATAAAATATGAATAAACATTACTAGAAATTAAATTGAAGAGGAGTAGTGGAGGAAAGAAAAGAAAGTGAGGAAAAAGCTTATTTATGACATCATGGAGATGTCATTAAGAACACTATGACCAATCACAATTAAGTAACCATTTGACTAACAAATAAAAGAGATAATTGAGACTAAAAAAATAAAAGAAAAACCAGCAGCCACCTCTTCCCATTCCAGCCGAAATCCCTTCCTTTCCTCCCTCCATTGATGTTCAATCAAGCAAGCTTGATTCTTCCTTTGTTTCACCACAAAACCCTAACCTCTCTTCATTAAAATTTTACTCCACACCTTAAACAACCTTTTGGCAGCCTAGAAAGTGAAGGGAAGTGAAGTTTTGAGTTGGGAAAAATCTGCCCTATTCAAGGTTAGTGCTATACTTTCACTTTCACTCCTTTAATCCTTGTTAGAGCATCATTTTAAGACAAGAAATTGTAAGAATTTGAAGTAAATCATATATGTTAGGGTATCTTCAATTTTCGGCAGCCCTAAGGAAGAATGAGTTTGATTGTTTTAATGAACTTAGAGTGGCTAGAAATGATGTTTAAGGTATGAATATGCATGGATGTTGAACTAGTATGCTAATTAAGGTTTATGTGTAATTTGAATTGGACATTAGGGTTTTGAGAAGTGAAAGATTGACTTGGCTTAGGAAATTATTAGAGAACATTTTAATGGTCAATTAGTGACTATTTTAGGTAAGTTGAGTACAATTTGGACTGAAAAATAGGATTGCAAAGTGAAGATGTAGGCTGCCCTAGGACAGTAGCAGAGGGACTGAAAATTCAGTCCACTTGCACTGCCATAACTTGGACTGTGTTGGTCCAATTGATGTTTGGCCAATTGGACATGAAACTAGGCTTATAATGGCACATTTTTTCTGAAGAAACCATGCCCAAAAGACCAAAGCAAGAGGACCAAAACTTGGCCCCAATCCGGATACCCTGCAACTGATTCTGCAGAATGACCAAATGAACAATGGCCATAACTCACTGTAAATTTGGTCAATTGACCTGAAATTTTTACAGCAACAAGTTAAGACATAGACAAACAACTTTCATGAAGAAATCTACTCCAAATTATGGCCAGAACCTAACCCAAATGGCAGTGGCAGTCACTGTTCATGTTACTGTAGATATGGTCAATTCTGCAGATTGGCAATCCGGCCAGCTGTGGTTTTTGGACCATATCTAGAGCTAAAAAACTCCAAATGGAGTGATTCAAAAAAGGAAATTCAACTAGACAAAATAAGGAACAACTTTCATGTTTGTCATTTCTTCAAATTCTCACTGCAACAGTGCTTAATGGAATAGTAAACATATGCTTCAAAAACTGAAATTTTCTGCCCTCTTGGTTTTAAGTTAGAAATGGTAATGGTGACCAATTCTAACAAGTTTTAAATGTAAAATGTGGTATGTTGGGAGTGCCAAAGTCAATGTACATATTTTCTATCCAAAAGTCAACATTTTTGATGACCAATGAGGTGAATAGTGACACCAAAACTTGAAATGCACAAATTGAAGAATTTAAAAGTTTCAAATGCCCTAGTATACCTAACATGATTGGTTTGGATAGTTTGGCATGCCAATAGGGTTCAGTTAGCAGTACTGCACATGGTAATATGCCATTCTGTGATTTCATGGCTTTTAGCCATTCTGACCTTGCATTGAGATTTGGCCTTGTGCCTGAGATTATTCTGACTTGGTAGTCGTTGCACTGCCGGAGATGCATATCTGACCGATGGTGTGACGGCCCGAGGTACTAGATACCCAGTGCCAGTTTACCCGTTATCCAGTCCAGTCATCTAGTGTAGGTTACTTGGGGCAACCAAATGAATAAAAGTGGACAAAGTAAATGATATACAAATACCAAACAAATAAAACATATACATTCACTACACATTTAAATTCTTGCTATTTTCTTTTATTATATTATTGCACCACTAAGCATTATTGCTTAGCGCGTTGCTTTTGTCACGCGTAGGTACTGGAGATACAGATCGTGAGCCCAGTAGACCACAGACTGGGTGAGTCCATCCTGCAGCTCTGCACAGTGTCCGTGTCACCTCAACTTCTGTAGTGCATTGGTAGGACACTAGGTGTCATTTTGACATTTTGTAACTTAATTTTGATTTTCTCATATGTAATTAAACTTGTGTAATGTATATTGAGGTTTATGTAAATTATAAAAATTGTATTTGTGAATGGAAAAGTAAATGGTTATTTATGATTTATATGTGATCATCACATGTGATGGATGATTGAGAATTGAAATTGAAATGTTGAGATCTTGATATTGAGTTTTGTGATGATATTGGAGTTGAGAATGAATGAATTTGTTTATTGGAAGTGTTTTCACAGGTTCCGAAGAACGGTTTTCTCCATTTTTAGCCGGTACTCCGCCGGATTTTCTTTAAAATTTTCGGAACCTCAAATAAATAATATTTTTGATAAATGGCTTAAATAAAGTATGTTTCATAAATTACATTCAAAGCATGATATAAATTAATTAAGGTATATTAGAGTGTGCCGGTACACCGTGTGGCATTACTTACTCGGGTATACTGTACACGGGTAAGGGGTGTCACAATTCAATTCTGAGCCACCAAGAATTGAATCAGGGCATTCCTAGGTGCATTTCATTCATTCATATTACAAGAGTTACTGAAGGAGTACATAATCAACACTTGATCTTGAATTCCTCCCACTAGTCCCACCAATGCTCTTGACCTCCTTGATCTTCTTGCAATCCAATTACATAGTAATCCTTGGCATACCAAGGTGAACTTACAAAAACCAAATAAATGAAATTACAACTCAAAAAATATTACAACCTTTATAATACATGCCACTAAAATAAATTAATTAATTTACAACCCAAAGAAACATAAAAGAAATAAATCCAATCACATTGGTCTTTTTATTGTCCATGATCATCCATCATGCATATCACCATTTAAGAATTAAATAAAGCATACATACTTAAATTAAATTAAATATCTCATATTCAACTTAAAAATCCAGATTTGAATATGATTTAAATAAATTTAAAAATTCATATTTGAATCACATTCAAATAAATTTAAAAATTCAAATTTGAATTAAAATTTAATTGTGTGATTAAAACTCCTAATTAAACTCTTTAATTAGTCATAGGCCTAATTATGGGCCTTGAAACCAAGCCCACATTCAAGCCCAAAAGGCATGCGCATGGTTGAATGCACCAAACCATGCGCACCAATGGTGTTCATCACCATGCTGCCACCTATTCTTTCGAACCAGTAATGAATCAATCATCTCATGATCAAATCACATAATTAAATCATATATTAAACAATCTAAATGGAAAATATAGTGGCTTTGATACCAATTGAAGGAGCGGAAGCATGAAAAATATAAGTTTAAAACATTGAATTCAAAAATTTTCTTCTAAGGTCTCATGCATCATGCAAGATTCATTATTTACCTAATTGATTTCAATGTTAAACAGCATATTAAAACACTTTTAATATATTTTTGGATCTACATTTGCCATTTAAGATTTTAGAATTAACAGATTAATTCATTAGAACCCTAGATTAAATCAAGAATATGTGCACTAACTTTTTGATGCACTGTAGTTGTGTTTGTTACCTTTGGGAAGCACCTAGGACACTAGATGTTGTCCCTCTAGCTTGTCCACACCAAGATCACCGATGGTAGCCCCTTGAACAACTTCTTAAGCCTTTCTAATCAGTTAGAAATTGAGGAGAGATTACAGATGTATATAGGACACTAGAAATGATTTCTTGCAATTTTAATTCAAGAGAATGTTGGCGACTCTCTTTGAATTGATGAGAGATGAAGAAGAAGAGAGGAGAGAGTCTCTTTGGGTGGTGGCACACAATGAAAGAAATCAGATTATTCTTTTACTCTTTCATAACATCACATTATATAATTAGGTCATCACTTAAAACCCTTGCCACATGTCATCTTCTGATTGGCATTTAGTTTAATTGACCCAATCACATTGTGCCAAGTGTTAAACTTAGATTTAATCTTGACTTTGATCATCTTACATGATTAAAAGACAAATGGCAAGCTTATGGGTAGTGCCATGTGCCACCATCTCATGGTGCCACATGTCACCCTGTGAAATGACCAAATTACCCTTGTGTCTTAATTTTGAGTTCTCAACCCAAAATAATTATTTCTCTCCATCTAATCAATTTATATCAAATATAAATAAATTAATTAATCTCTTTTAATTAATTTCTCATAATTAAATTCATATTTAAACACTTTAAATATAAATTTAACTTATACTATACATCCAATAACCTAGATTTGGTTTCAAGCCATGCTAGAGACTTTGCAATCTAATTGCAAACTAAACCTATTTAATTAATCAATTAAACTCTTTAACTAATAAATTAAATCACATTTAACTTAGTGATTACTTGTGCATGTGTGTGACTCACGAGGCTCATCACTAATTGCCAATGAGATATGACATTAACTCTTAATATCATCAGAACTCTTTCTTACCATAAATGATTTCTCTAAATCATTTTATGCACCTCATAGACCATGGTTAACACCTAGCATAGCATGCCATAGCCACCCAATTAGTAATAAGGTTTATCTTAAGTTACCATATAATCATATGTCACCATGCACTAGGATCTCTCTAATACAAAATCTCAATTCGAGCTGGAGTCATGGTTTATGTCAAACTCCATTTGCTATGAATATTATGTTCTCTTTTAATTCCAGTTCTTGATTAAAAAGATTTTCTCATCAGAAACTCTTTTCTGATTAAATCTATTTGTCCTAGCCAGGAACTTGAAACATCAAGAACAATTAATTGAACATAGGATTTTATCCCTATTTACTTAGGGTAATAGATTCCATCTTGATCAACACCTACCTCCATATATAACTAGTAGGAGCCAACACATGCCCATATACCCATACACAGTACAAGTATGAAAGCAGTATCAAACTCAAACCACCTATTTACAGGATAACTGTGCAATCTCAGGTCTAAAGATTATATGTACTAATATGATTTATGACAATGCATTGACAAGAGTAAACTCCATGTGCTTGTCATAAATGTCATTGGTTCGGCTTACTTATCATGCATAAGTGCCAATCATGTTTGTTATATGGCATGAGACTCACCATTCCATCTTATTTATATCTCATATAAATACATTGGGAACAAACATGGATACAATCTTTCTGGATAAGTCATGTCCTGTGTGAAGTATCCTCGATTGTGAACCAATTTATGATACTTTGTGTTAGAAATACTGTCACTCATTTTCTTAACAACTTAGCAATAGAATTTCTAATAAAATATCAATGGACCTTTTTCTATTACACAAATATATTATGTAAATGAAAAAGTGAAAATGTCTTTTATTAATAAAACATGAACAAGATACATACTAAATGATATGCTCTAGGGCATACTACAAAAACCTCTAGGGTTAGGTCATTTTGAGTCCAAAAGGCTTTAAGAGTCTCATTTGAATCAGAAAACAAGAGCAGAAATTCGAGTTACAAAACTGGCTACCGCGTAGTACATGGCCTGTGGGTCACTACACGAGTCCCGACATATAGGGCCGTGTACTATTGTTCCCATAAGGTTCTTCAAGCTTGCGCCTTGCAGAGACTTACACGAGTCCCTGCAGATTACACAAGTCTAATTACACGACCCGTATACTTTTATTTCTCCATTGGCTATCTGGCTTTCTTCTAGCAGAAAGTTACACTGGTCTGGGCCTTGGTTTACACAACCCATGTACTTTGTATCAGCAGCAATACTCAGTCTCTTGACCTCTCTAAGCTTCCTTTTGCACTCCTATACTGTGGGGCTTTACCCAAACACCTAAAACGATGCAGAAAACATGGGATTATGGGCTTGACTATAAAAATTAAAAAAACTAATGAAATCAACTACTATGCATGAAAATACTTGCATAAATGTTATGAGATAGTATACAAACGTGCTTAAAAATATCTATATAATTCAAGTGTATTAGAGCACCCTATCTTATCTTACTTTATTCCTTTAAAAATTTCGTTCTCGTTATATTTTAATATCAATTATTTTTCTAAGGAGAAACCAGTGGAGTTTCCCCTATATTTTTTTTTCCAGTTGGGGTATTTCACAATTCAGCTACTTGAAATTTTTAATAATATTTTACAATAAAAATATCATCCATGCTCATCATAATCATTTCACATTCAATTCTTGCAACTCATTTCCATGCTCAATTCATATATCAAAATTCTCAAATTTCCATTAATTACATAATTTATAAACTAATTACAAAAATTCACAATTTACATAATATACAAATTAATTATAATGCCATAATTTACATTTTAACATAATAACTAATTATAATATACAAAATACATAATATAGCTTTTGTGAGCCCTATTTATATGCATTGCTGAGGAGGTGACAACCTTAAACACTTCTGATATTTCTGCAGATCCGGACTCTAAAAATCTCAGTCTAATGTCCACTGAGTTTCAGCTCCAGTACCTGCGAGGAAACAAATCCATCGCGCTAAGTATTGCTACTTAGTATTGCAATAATATAACAAGAAAATAATATATATAAATAAAGAAAGTAATGAAGCATAATTTGGATACTTAGGAATTTAATTTAATTTAGTATGATATTTCTAGTATTAATTATCTTTTATTCTAATTTGTTCCTCTTTGGAAGCGCTTAGTTCCTAGATTCCTAGTAATAATATACACTATACAAAATTAATAAAAATACTAAGCTTATATTCGTATGGTTATAGAAGGAAAATTTGTGATATTTATTTAAGTTATACCTATTTTTGATAATCTTTAATCACTTTACTTAACAATTTTTATGTGGTTTGGATCATTTCATAATAATTAATGTTATTAATTCTAACTAATTCTTTTCAAGTCTTTCTAACCCATTTATTTAATTTCTAACATTTTTAATTTCTAATATTCTTAATTTATTTCACTGCCCAAGTAACCTATGACAGGCTGATTAAACTAGATAAGCGGGTCAATGGGCACTGGACACCGTGGTGTCTCGAGCCATCAATCCATGGGACGTGAAATACGAAACGTCAACCACGTATGCAATCAATATGGCTAAAAAGCTATGGTAACAGATAATCAGACATATAAACCATGAAGGCGGGCATAAAGCCATAAATACAAGCATAAAGCCTTACACAGTACTGCTCAAATAATACCCTATTGGCATGCTAATCTATCCAATCTGAAATACGTGTCTAGGCAATACATAGGCACATTAGTACAATTTAATGTTCTTATGTTCTATTATTTCATTATATTATTTTGTTTTATTTATATTTTATAGCATTTTTAAATTCTAATTATGATGGAAATATAACTTCCATCTCACATTACTTTGTAATTTATATATTCATTATATTATCTATATTAATCATAATTCACATCGATTGTTTCACGTACCAACATACTCAAAACATTCTTCTTTCTCCGATAATGAGAACTAATGTCCCATTCATACCTTTATATGATTCATTTATTCATTATAAAATTTATATGAATTATCATTTTCTATTCAAGAAGTATTTTTGCTTACTAAGTATTTATGATTTACCTTATTTCCACTCATGTACCATTTATTGGGTAGGATACTATTATTATTATTCTAACTATAATGAAACATAAATCTTCATGATGACTTCATCTCATTTATACATTTGACATTCTAATTATATTAATTACAATTTCATTTTTTAAGTTGAATTACTAATATATTATGAATTCTATTAGTGATGGGCATATAAGCCCTAACTACCTATTCACACAATTTAGGTGAATTACCATTCATATTTCAAGTAATTCATGAACATTTTATGAATTTCAAATTTTTGGCCTTAATTTCCCTCTAACAATTTGGCTAAGATGCATAGTCTATTGGCCATACTTCCTTCATGGAAGTTATTGGTTATGTGTCAATTTAAATATTTTCTTTTAAATCATTCACCTTAAAATATTATAATTCTAGCCATAATTAATTAATTAATGACCTTAGACAGTCTATGAATTTCAGAAATTTCTATCTCTTTTGTCATACAATTCCAAGTACTTAGGCTTAGAATTGGTTCTAGGTCCTTAAAATAAGGTTCTAGGCCTTCATCTTAATTTTTTTCATATCCTTAGGATTACTATTCACTTTACTATTCCTGCAAATTTTGACTATTTAATAAATAATAAGTATGTAAGTTCTAAACACACTATCATACCACATTTTGGGTTCCAAATTTGTTTGCATTAGTTGCCAATTACAATTCAAAACTTCCTAGAAGTATTTTCAAAATTTCAAATTTTGTCTCCTAACTTTACTATTCCAATGGACTAATCTACATTGATAATTTGGATAAACTTTCTTCATGAAAGTTATTCCTTAATGTGTCTTATTTAATTCACTTTTTGAATCACTCCATTTGGAGTTTTGTAGCTCAAGTTATGGCCAAATTACCATAACTGGTCAGATTGGTCTATTCCCAAAATTTCTGGGCAGTTTTGGTTTATGGCAGTTTTGGTATCCTAAGTTTGGCTAGCAATTTGAATTGGTTATGGTATTCTTCATGGAAGTTGTTCTATATTGTCTAAGCTTTCCATGGGTTCAAGAATCAGGTCATTTGAACCTCTCTACACAAAGTTATTGCAATTTGAATAAACACTGTTTATTTTGTCATTTTTCAGGTCCAGATTTTGGTTACCCTGATTTAGGCAAATTTTAGGTCATTCTAAGTTAGTTTTCTGGGCAGGGTCTCTTCATGAAAAATGTGACAAATTGTCTTAGGTTTCATTTACAATTAGCCTCACACCAATTGGAGTAGCACAACTCTACTTATGGCCTAAAAACCACTCTGGACTCAAGGTCCAGAAAATCCTGCATAAACATAACACTCCCAATACCACCATTCCACACTACTACCAACCTCAAATCACATTCAAAGCACTTCATATAGCCCATAATTGATCTCAACATCATTAATTAATCAACATATCATAAAATCCCTAATTTTCATACCAAACCCTAACTTATAGATTTTTCAATTTCAAGTAACACATGCCAACTAACATCTAACTCAATATACACATCAATAAACATTAATATACAAGTTTAATTGCAACTAAACACCAAAACCTTAACCCTCTCATGGCTGCCAAAAATTGATCTTTCAATTCTTCATCATATTCTTTCAATTCCATAAGATTTCAACTTAGTTTAGCATACTTACAACACTAATAGAAGAAAGAAGACTTGGATAGTGCACTAACCTTGTGAGCAGAATTTTCTCAAGCTTTAAGCTTTAAGCTTTACTTTCTCTTCAATTCCTGATAGCCAAACACTTCTACAAGGTGTGGGTGTAATTTTTAGTGAAGGGACCTAAGGGTTTTGGGGTAAGAATAGAGGGAAATTCAAGCTAGAAGGGAAGAAGAAATGGAGGAGTTCATGGCCATGGTGGTTTGGCCAACATGAAGGAAATGAAGATGATAATTTTTTTTCTTCTTTAATTAGCATTTATCTTGTTCATTTATGTGTGTCAATTTTTATTTAGTCCACATTTTTAATTAGATTACCCCTATGTCATGCTTATGTAATAAATAATATTTGAATTTTATTTCTTTTATTTTCTTTTGTTATTTTCTTTCTTTTACTTATTTTTAATTAAATTTTTAGCAATATTTATTCATATTTTAGGACATCGATCTCACTTACTTAAATGGACAAGTTGGTCAAAAATCATCTCTGAAGGTGAAATAATCAAAATGCCCTTCATTTACCTTATCGAGTTAGAATTATCTGTACCAATTTTAAAAATTTTCTTAGCATTTTCTTGGCATTCTATTGTTATCTAAACCTCAATAATTCTTCACTAGAGTCTCAAAAATTATTTTACAGGGTTTCCCCATGGGTTTAGGATCGCTAACTGTCTTCACAGTAGCTTCCCGTTAGGTCACCCATCGCTGGAGCTACGGCTCTTTTAACTTTGTTGTATTTTATTTCTAAAATTTCTTCTTAATTTTTCTTACCATTGTTTTTGTTATTTATCACTCTTCACTCTAGTCTAAATATAGTTCCAAATATTCTGGCTATCCGAATAGACATGATCACAATAGGTTGACAGGACCTAATCTGTCTGATTGGCTAAGAAATTTGAAACTTGTCCTGAACCTTGAACATATAGGATATGTTCTAGATTCAAATGTTCCTGGTCCCTTACCTCCAGAGGCCACACAAGAGGAACATGAAACTTTGGACAAGTGGAAGGAGCATGATATGAGAGCTAAGTGTTACATGCTTGCTTCCATGAGTAATGAGTTACAGAAGCAACATGAGAACATGCAGAGTGCGAGTGAGATCCTCCTTCACCTACAAGAGTTGTATGGTGAGCACAAAGAGAATGCTAGGTATGAGATATCTAGACACTATTCCGTATGAGGATGTCCGAGGGATGAATGTTGGGGATCATGTCCACAAGATGATTCGGCTGATTGAGCAGTTGGAATATCTTGACTTCAACATGGATTTCCAACTACAAACGGATTTGATCCTTCAGTTCCTTCCTGAGTCTTTTGGGAATTTTGTGACAAATTTCCATATGACTAAACAGGAATGCACCTTAGCTGGTTTACTCAACATACTGGTTATTGCCCAAAAGAATATGCCAGGCAATAAAGGGAAAGAGGTAGCTTTGGTTGCATCTTCTTATGCTGGAAAGTCCAACAAGAAGAAGGGTAATAAGAAAAAGAAACCTCAGATTCCTGGTCCTTCCAAGAAAATAGCTAAACAGAAAGAGAAGACCAAAGCTGACAAAGGCAAAGGAAAGTGTTTCCACTACCAACAGGAAAGTGTTTCCACTGCCAACAGGAAAGTGTTTCCATTGCCAACAGGAAAGTGTTTCCATTGCCAGTAAGAAAGTGTTTCCACTGGCCAGAGTATAGCAATCTAAATGAATACAATGCCATGGTGAAAACCAACTCAAGTTCAAAATATATTTGGCACTTAAGGTTATGTCATGTTGCAGAAGATAGGATTGCAAAACTGGAGAAAATGGGGATTCTATCCTCATTGGGCTCTGAGCCTACTCCAACTTGTGAATCTTGCCTTCAAGGCAAAATGACTAGATCACCCTTTGTTGGACAAGGGCTAAGAGCTGAAAATATTTTGGAGCTAATACATAGTGATGTATGTGGTCCATTTAAAGAAATGGCTAGAGGGGGTTTTCATTATTTTATTACCTTTACTGATGATAAATCAAGGTTTGGGTATTTGTATTTGATGAAATACAAACATGAATCTTTTGAAAAGTTCAAAGAATTTAAATCTGAAGTAGAAAATCAAACAGGAAAGAGTATTAAAGCTCTTCGATCAGATCGTGGAGGTGAATATTTGAGTACTGAATTTGATGAATACTTGAGAGAGCATGGCATTGTTTCTCAGCTGACTCCTCCAGGAACGCCACAGCTGAATGGTGTATCTGAAAGGAGAAATCGTACCCTATTGGATATGGTACGTAGTATGATGAGCTATACTGATATGCCAATCTAATCTTCTTTTGGGGATTTGCATTAGAATCAGCTTTGTATATTCTGAATAGGATTCCATCAAAATCAGTTTCTTCCACACCTTATGAGATATGGCATGGAAGAAAACCAAGTCTAAAGCATGTTAAGATTTGGGGTTGTCCAGCTTATATCAAAAGTGAACACGATAAATTGGAGACCATATCGAGAAAAGGTCGATTTGTTGGATATCCAAAAGATAGTTTTGGATATTATTTTTATTTGCCTACTTCACAAAAGGTTGTGATAAGTAGAGATGCCACATTTCTTGAACAACAGTTTGTTCAAGAAGGAGGCAAAGGAAGGCAAATAGAGTTAGAATTGGAGAATTCTGACCAACTAACAAATCAGATGGATATAGATCCATCTAGTCAACCAATACCCATTGATGAAACATCTATAGCTGTTCCTCGTAGAACAACCAGGGTATCTCACCCACCAGTGAGATATGGTTTTCTTCATGAAGAAGAACAAGAGTTGTCTACTCATGAAGAAATAGATCATGGAGATGATCCACTTACCTATGAAGAAGCTATATCAGATATAGACTCTTCAAAATGGATTGATGCTATGAAATCCGAGATTGATTCCATGTATAAGAATCAAGTTTGGGATCTTGTTGACCCACCTGAAGGTATTATACCTATAGGGAACAAATGGGTTTTCAAGAAGAAAATTGGTTCTGATGGAAAGGTAGAGACCTATAAGGCAAGGCTAGTAGCGAAAGGGTTTCGCCAAAGGCAAGGAATCAACTATGAGGAGAATTTCTCGCCTGTTGCCATGCTTAAATCAATTAGGATTTTATTAGCAATAGCTGCGTACTATGATTATGAGATTTGGCAGATGGATGTCAAAACAACTTTTCTCAATGGATACATTGAAGAAAACATTTTCATGGAACAACCTAGGGAATTTGAATCCCAAGATGGTTCCAAGGTATGCAAGCTAAAGCGATCCATTTATGGGTTGAAACAAGCTTCGAGGAGTTGGAACATCCGTTTTGATGAAGCCATTAAATCCTTTGGTTTTATCAAAAATGAGGATGAGCCATGTGTATATAAGAAGGTTAGTGACAGAGCAATCACTTTCCTTGTCTTATATGTGGATGACATACTGTTGATGGGTAATGACACAGGTATGTTGACAACTATAAAGGTATGGTTGTCAAATACATTCTCCATGAAAGACTTAGGGGAGGCAACCTATATTCTTGGGATTCGCATCTATAGAGATAGAGCGAAAAGAATAATAGGTTTATCCCAAAGTCTATACTTGGAAAAGGTGTTAAAGAGGTTTAACATGCTTGATTCCAAGAGAGGATTGTTACCAGTAAGACATGGTATCCATCTTTCTAAAGAGATGTCTCCAAAGACACCTGAAGAAAGAGATAAGATGGCTAGGATTCCATATGCTTCGGCTATTGGAAGTTTAATGTATGCAATGTTGTGTACTAGGCCGGATATCGCATATGCTGTTAGTTTGACTAGCAGGTATCAATCCAATCCAGGTTTGGAACACTGGACAGCTGTCAAGAATATCCCTAAGTACTTGAGAAGAACTAAGGATTTATTCTTGATTTATGGAGGTGGAGACTTGCAACTAGATGGTTATACTAATTCTGATTTCCAATCAGATATCGATGATAGAAAGTCTACCTCTGGATATGTGTTCATTTGTAATGGAGGTGCAGTCAGTTGGAAGAGTTCCAAACAGAGCACGACTGCAGATTCCACTACTGAGGCTGAGTATATTGCTGCATCAGATGCTGCAAAAGAAGCTGTTTGGATAAAGAAGTTCGTGACAGAACTTACAGTAGTTCCTTCCATTGAGTCAGCAGTTCCACTACACTGTGATAATAATGGAGCAGTCATACAGGCTAAGGAACTAAGGTCTCACCCAAAATCCAAACACATAGAAAGGCACTACCACATTATCAGAGATATAGTTGGGCAAGGCGATATAGCCATGCAGAAAAAATAACATCAGCTGAAAAAATCCAGCTGATCCATTCACTAAGCCTATGTCACAGACTCAGTCAGACCGATATCTTGAGAAGATAGGTCTAAGATATTGTAATGAATGGCTCTAGTGCTAGTGGGAGATTGTTAGTAATATGCCCTAGAGCATATCATTTAGTATGTATCTTGTAAATATTTTATTAATAAAAGGCATTTCCACTTTTTCGTTTACATAATATATTTATGTGTAATAGAAAAGGTCCATTGATATTTCGTTAGAAATATTATTCTTAAGTTGTTAAGAATATGAGTGACAATATTTCTAGCACAAAGTATCATAAATAGGTTCGCAATCTAGGATACTTCATAATAAGGACATGACTTATCCAGAAAGATTGTATTCATGTTTGTTCCCAAGTTATTTATATGAGATATAAATAAGATGGAATGGTGAGTCTCATGCCATATAACAAACATAATAGGCACTTATAAATGATAAGTAGGCCGAACCAGTGACACTTATGACAAGCACATGGAGTTTACTCTTGTCAATGTTTTGTCATAAATCATATCAGTGCATATAATCTTTAGACCTGAGATAGCACAGTTATCTTGTATATAGGTAGTTTGAGTTTGATACTGCTTTTATACTTGTACTGTGTATGGGTATATGGGCATGTGTTGGCTCCTACTAGTTATATATGGAGGTAGGTGTTGATCAAGATGGAATCTGTTCCTCTAAGTAAATAGAGATAAAATCCTATGTTCATTTAATTGTTCTTGATGTTTCAAGTTCTGGCCAGACAGATAGATTTATTCAGAAAAGAGTTTCTGATGAGAAAAATCTTTTAATCAAGAACTGGAATTAAAAGAGAACATAATATTCATAGCAAATGGAGTTTGACATAAACCATGACTCCAGCTTGAGTTGGAATTTTGTAACAGAGAGATTCTAGTGCATGGTAACATATGATTATAGGTTCATTTAAGGTAAACTTTATTACTAATTGGGTGGCTATGGCATGCTATGCTAGGTGTTAACCATGGTCTATGAGGTTCATAAAATGATTTAGATAAATCATTTATGGTAAGAAAGAGTTCTGATGATATTAAGAGTTGATATCATGTCTCATTGCCAATTAGTGATGAGCCTAGTAAGTCACACACATACACAAGTTATCACCTAATTAAATATGATTTAATTAATTAATTAAAGAGTTTAAATTGATTAATTAAATAGGTTTGGTTCACAATTAGATTGCAAAGTCCCTAGTATGACTAGAAACCAAATCTAGATTATTGGATGTATAATATAAGTTAAATTTATATTTAAAGTGTTTAAATATGAATTTAATTAATGAGAAATTAATTAATAGAGATTAATTAATTAATTTATATTTGATATAAATTAATTAGAAGAAGAAAATAATTATTTTGGGTTAAGAACTCAAAATTAAGACACAGGGGCATTTTGGTCATTTTGCAGTGTGACACGTGGCACCATGAGATGGTGACACATGGCATAACACATAAGCTTGCCAAATGTTTTTTAATCATGTAAGATGATTAAAATCAAGATTAAATATAGGTTTGACACTTGGCACAATGTAATTGGGTCACTTAAACCTAGAGCTAATCAAAGGGTGACATGTGGCAAGGGTTTAATGTGTTAACCTAGCTATTTAAGTGTTGTTGTGAGAAAATAAAACACAACCAGCAGCCACACTCCTTTGTCATGCCACTTTGAGGGTTTTTATCTCTTCTTCTTCATCTCTTATCAATTCAAAGAGATTAGCCATCAATCTCTTGAATTAAGAACACTAGAAATTGTTTCTAGTGTCCTGTTTACATCTTTAATCTCTTAAAAGGCAGAACTTGATTTTCTAATTAATAGAAAAAGCTTTAGAAGCTCTTCAAGGGCTGCCATAGGTGTTCTTGGTGTGGACAAGCTAGAGGGACAACATCTGGTGTCCTGAAGACGAATCTCAAAGCGCGTACGCTGCGATTGCATCAAGAGGTTAGTGTAATCGTTCTTGATTTAATCTAGGGTTCTAAAATTAATCTGATTAATTTTAAAACCTTAAATGGCAAATACAGATCCAAAAACATATTAAAAGAGTTTTAATATGTTGTTTATCATTGAAATCAAATAGATAAAAATAAATCTTGCATGATGCATGTGACCCTAGGTGAAAATTTTTGAATTCAATGGTATAAACTTGTGTTTTTCACGCTTCCGTTCCTTCATCTATAACAGGCTCCAGTCAACCCCCTACATTCACCTTTATGCCACTTGTTACAATGGCCACATTTTCTTGCGGTAGAACTTCTCATTATTAGCCCTGATATACTCACTACTGGTGTCTCTAGTTGACCTCTTCTGGGTATAAACCTAGGCCTCTGTCTCCTACTTTGATTAAAAGTTTAACTTAACTGTTCTCTAGGTCTCTTGTTATTAAATTGGCCAAAATCTCTTCTTTGTCGACCATCTATTCTATTGTGTTCCTCTTCATGGACACAGGTAATATATTTTTTTTTGAACTCTATTAGAAAGAATTCCTAAGTCACCTTGGCTAGCGGCACTACTTTGGTTACAGTATCCCACCAATGATATGCAGCTTCTTGTAGCAATGAAACTGCACACTCCAAACTCTGTTCTAAGGTACAATGGAGCTACTGCAGGACTCTTTCAGTCATTTCTAACCAATACTCCGCAGCTGTAGAATCATCTTCCTTTTTGCTTTTGAAATCTATAGCCCCATACTTTCTAATTTTTCCCAAAGGTGACTTCTGTTGTGGTTGGGGTTGCAGAACTACCTTAGTAATCTGTCTAAAGTACCCGATCACCTACTCCCATAAAACTTGTTGGGATTGTGTAAGTCCCTCTAACACTGGCACAGTAGGACCTCTTCTGTCTCCAACATCACTCTCAGCCAGGGGATGATTTTTCACTTATTCTTTTACTGCCTTCTGCGACTCAGGATCCATACCTTAACCTAAAATAACCAAAGAAAATAGATTTACATTAGTGTCACCTCGACCTTTGTGAATGCAATGCATGTTATGCACACAATTTTATTCTATCTATCGATGCCTAGGAATGCCTAAACCGTGCTCTGATACCAATAAATGTGACACCCCTCACCCGTCTACAGTGTAGCCGAGCAAGACATGTCACACTCGGTGCCGAAGCACCCTATCTTATTTTACTTTATTCCTTTAAAAATTTTATTCTTGTTATATTTTAATATCAATTATTTTTCTAATGAGAAATCAGAGGAGTTTCTCCTATATTTTGTTTTCCAGTTGGCGTATTTCACTATTCACCTGGTTGAAATTTTCAATAATATTTTACAATAAAAATATCATTCATGCTTATCATAATCATTTCACATTCAATTCTTGCAACTCATTTCCATGCTCAATTTATATATCAAAATTCTCAAACTTTCATTAATTTCATAGTTTACAAACTAATTACATAAATTCAAAATTTACATAATATACAAATTAATTACAATTCCATAATTTACATTTCAACATAATAACTAATTATAATGTACAAAATACATAATATAACTTTTGTGAGCCCTATCTACATGCATTGTTGAGGAGGTGATAACCTTGAACACTTCTGACACTTCTACAGATCTGAACTCTAAAAATTCCAGTCTAATGTCCACTGGGTTTTAGCTTCAGTACTTGCACGAAGGAAACAAATCCATCGCACTAAACATTGCTACTTAGTGGTGCAATAATATAACAAGAAAATAATATATACAAATAAAGAAAGTAATGAAGCATAATTTGGATACTTAGGAATTTAATTTAATTTAGTATGATATTTCTAGTATTTACTATCTTTTATTCTAATTTGTTCCTCTTTGAAAGCGCTTAGTTCTTAGATTCCTAGTAATAATATACAATATATAAAATTAATAAAAATACTAAGTTTATATTCATATGGTTATAGAAGGTACATTTGTGATATTTATTTAAGTTATACCTATTTTTGATAATCTTTAATCACTTTACTTAACAATTTTTATGTGGTTTGGATCATTTCATAATAGCTAATGTTCTTAATTCTAACTAATTCTTTTCAATTCTTTCTAACCCGTTTATTTAATTTCTAACATTTTTAATTTCTAATATTCTTAATTTATTTCACTGCCCAAGTAACCTATGACAGGCTGACTAAACTGGATAAGCAAGTCACTGGGCACTGGACACTGTGGTGTCTCAGGCCGTCATAGCATGGGATGTGAAATACGGAACGTCAACCACGTATGCAATCAATATGGCTAAAAAGCCATGGTAACAGATAATTGGACATATAAGCCATGAAGGAGGGTATAAAACCATAAATACAGGCATAAAGACTTACACAGTACTACTCAAATAATGCTCTATTGGCATGCCAATCTATCCAATCTGAAACATGTGTTTAGGTAATACATAGGCACATTAGTACCATTTAATATTCTTATGTTTTATTATTTCATTATATTATTTTGTTTTATTTCTATTTTATAGCATTTTTAAATTCTAATTATGATGGAAGTATAACTTCCATCTCACATTACTTCTTAATTTATATATTCATTATATTATCTATATTAATCACAATTCACATCAATTGTTTCGCGTACCAACGTACTCAAAACATTCTTCTTTCTCCAATAATGAGAACTAATATCCCATTTATACCGTTATATGATTCATTTATTCATTACAAAATTTATATGAATTATCATTTGCTTTTCAAGAAGTATTTTTGCTTACTAAGTATTTATGATTCATCTTATTTCCACTTATGTACCATTTATTGGGTAGGATATTATTATTATTATTCTAACTACAATGAAACATAAATCTTCATGATGACTTCATCTCATTTATACATTTGAAAATCTACTTATATTAATTACAATTTCATATTTTAAGTTGAATTATTAATATATTATGAATTCTATTAGTGATGGGCATATAAGCCCTAACTACCTATTCACACAATTTAGGTGAATTACCATTCATATTTCAAGTAATTCATAAATATTTCATGAATTTCAAATTTTTGGCCTTAATTTCCCTCAACAATTTTGTCAAGATGCATAGTCCATTGGCTATACTTCCTTGATGGAAGTTATTGCTAATATGTCAATTTAAATCTTTCCTTTTAAATCATTCACTTTAAAACAGTATAATTCTAGCCATAATTAATTAATTAATTAATGACCCTAGACAATCTATGAATTTCAGAAATTTCTATTTCTTTTGTCATACAATTCTAAGCACTGAAGCTCAGAATTGGTTCAAGGTCCCTAAAATAAGGTTCTAGGCCTTCATCTAAATTTTTTTCATATCCTTAGGATTACTATTCACTTTACTATTCATGTAAAATTTGGCTATTTAATAAATAATAAGTATGTAAGTTCTAAACACACTATCATACCACATTTTGGATTTCAAATTTGTTGGCATTAGTTGCCAATTACAATTCAAAACTTCCTATAAGTATTTTCAAAATTTCAGATTTTGTCTCTTAAGTTTACTGTTCCATTGGACTAATCTACAATGATAATTTGGCTAAACTTTCTCCATGAAAGTTATTCCTTATTGTGTCTTCTTTAATTCTCTCTTTGAATCACTCCATTTGGTGTTTTGTAGCTCAAGTTATGGCCAAATTACCATAACTAGTCGGATTGGTCTATTACCAGAATTTCTGGGCAGTTTTGGCTTATGGCAGTTTTGGTGTCCTAAGTTTGGCTAGCAATTTGAATTGGTTATGCTTAGAATTTAAGTTTATGTTCTTCATGAAAGTTGTTCTAAATTGTCTACGCTTTTCATGGGTTCAAGAATCAGGTCATTTGGACCTCTCTAGACAAACTTATGGCCATTTGAACAAATACTATTCATTTAGTCATTTTCTAGGTCCAGATTTTGGTTACCCGGATTTAGGCAAATTTTAGGTCATTCTAAGTTAGTTTTCTGGGCAGGGTTTCTTCATAAAAAATGTGGCAAACTATCTTAGGTTTCATCTCTAATTAGCCTAACACCAATTAGAGTAACACAACTCTACTTTTGGCCTAAAAACCACACTGGACTCAAGGTCCAGACAATCCTGCATAAACACAACACTCTCAATACCACCATTCCACACTACTACCAACCTCAAATCACATTCAAAGCACTTCATATAGCCCATAATTGATCTCAACATCATCAATTAATAAACATATCATAAAATCCCCAATTTTAATACCAAACCCTAACTTATAGATTTTTCAATTTCAAGTAACACATGCCAACTAACATCTAACTCAATATGCACATCAATTAACAATAATATACAAGTTTAATTGCAACTAAACCATCAAAACCCTAACCCTCTCATGGCTGCCAAAAATTGATCTTCTGATTCTTCATCATATTCTTTCAATTCCATAAGATTTCAACTTAGTTTAGCATACTTACAACACTTATAGAAGAAAGAAGACTTGGATAGTGCACTAACCTTGTGAGCAGAATTTTCTCAAGCTTTAAACTTCACTTTCTCTTCAATTCTTGGCAGCGAAACACTTCTAAAAGGTGTGGATGTAATTTTTAGTGAAGGGATCTAAGGGTTTTGGGGTAAGAATAGAGGGAAATTCAAGCTAGAAGGGAAGAAGAAATGGAGTTCATGGCCATGGTGGTTCAAGCAACATGAAGGAAATGAAGATGATGATGTTTTTCTTCTTTAATTAGTATTTATCTTGTTCATTTATGTGAGTCAATTTTTAATTAGTCCAAATTTTTAATTAGATTACCCCTATGTCATGCTTTTGTATTAAATAATATTTGAATTTTATTTTTTTTATTTTCTTTTCTTATTTTCTTTCTTTTACTTATTTTTAATTAAATTTTTAGCGATATTTAATCATATTTTAGGACATGGATCTCACTTACTTAGATGGACGAGTTGGTCAAAAATTATCTCTGAAGGTGAAATGACCAAATTGCCCTTCATTTAGCTTACCAAGTTAAAATTGTCTGTACCGATATTAAAAATTTTCTTAGCATTTTCTTGGCATTTTATTGTCATCTAAACCTCAATAATTCTTCTCTAGAGTCCCAAAAATTACTTCACAGGGTTTTCCCACTGGTTTAGGATCGCTAACTGTCTTCACAGTAGCTTCCCGTTAGGTCACCTATCGCTTCAGCTACGACTCATTTAACTTTGTTGTATTTTATTTCTAAAATTTTTTCTTAATATTTCTATCATTATTTGAGTTATTTATGACTCCTCATTCTAGTTTAAATATAGTTCCAAACATTCTAGCTATTCGAATAGACATTGGTCACCAGAACAATAGAATGTACAGACTATCTAAAGTGAGGATGTCACACTGGTCACTAGAAAAGTAGATGTATAGACTACTTAGTATGGAGGTGTTACAATTCTCCCTCCCTTAAAAGAAATTTCATCCCAAAATTTTTCCTAGTATTAGTCTTTGAATAGATATGGGTGCTGCCTGCTCATGTCCTCCTCACGCTTCCAAGTAGCCCCTTCGCCTGAATGATGGTTACACAACACTTTCATTAAAGGTATCTGCTTGTTCCTCAACTGCTTCACCTCATGTGCCAAGATCTCCAAGGGCTCTTCCTCATAAGTGAGGTCTGGATTCACCTCAATCTCCTCTATTGGAAAAATGTGAGAGGGATCTAATCTGTACCTCCTCAACATGGAGACATAGAAGACATTGTGAATCTTCTCTAACTCCAAAGACAATACTCTTTCCATAATGAATCGAGGACTCAGTTTCCCCTTTCTGCCAAATCTCATGATTTTCTTCCATGTGGAAAATTTAAGGAATACCTTGTCACCCACTGCATACTCAATATCTCTTCTTTTCAAATCGATGTAAGACTTCTGACGGTCTGATACAGCCTTGAGTTAATAAGTTTAATCTTCTCCTTAGTCTGTTGAACAATTTTTGGGCTAATCAATTTCCTTTCACCCACTTCATCCCATACAAAGCTTCATAGGGAGGCATCCCAATGCTTGACTAATAACTATTGTTGTAGGTAAATTCAATCAAGGGCAAGTGTGTGTCCCAACTTCCTTCAAGCTCAATCACACAAGCCCGAAGCATGTCCTCCAAGATCTAGATTACTCTCTCAGATTGGCCAACTTTCTGTGGATGGAATGCAGTGTTAAAGTTCAATCTAGTTCCTAGGGCTTTTTGGTGACTACCCCAGAATCTAGAAGTGAACCTTGGATCCCTATCTAACACAATGGATATTAGCACTCCATGTAGTCTCACAATCTCATCAATATATAGTTTAGCCAATCTGTCTAGGCTGTAGTCCATTCTCACTGGCAGAAAGTGTGTAGACTTGGTCAATCTATCCACAATGACCCAAACTGCATCATGATTCTTTTGTATTCTAGAAAGTCTAACCACAAAATCCATTGTGATCCATTCCCATTTCCACTCAGGAATTGGCAATGGCTGTAACAAACCAGTTGGCACTTGGTGTTCAGCCTTTACTTACTGACAAGTTAGGCATTTGGAGACATATTCAGCTATATCTTTCTTCATACCCATCCACCAATGGTGCTCCTTGACAATTTTATACATTTTTGTTCCACCAGTGTGCATGGCAAAAGGTGAGTCATGTGCTTCCTTCATAATGACTTATCTCAATTCCACATCATTTGGAATGCACACTTTGCCCTGGTGTACCAGTAGGCCATCATCATTCATTGAAAATCTAGGTTTCTTGCCATCCCGAGCTTCTTCTATCAATTTCACATACTTCTCATCATTTTGAGCAGCTGTTTTAATTTGATCCATCAGCATTGGCTTCACTTGCCAAGTAGCTATCATCTGCCCATTATCATCAATCTCCAAATTAGCATGCAATTCCCTCAACTCATGCACCATGGACAAAGATGATACTTTCAAACCAGCCATGGTTTTGCGACTTAAAGCATCAGCTACCACATTTTCTTTCCCAGGCTGATAGTCTATCACGCAATCATAATCTTTTATCAACTCTAGTTATCACCTTTGTCTCAAATTCAATTCTTTCTACGCACCCAGATACTTCAAGCTCTTGTGATGTGTATAGATATAACATTTCTCCCCATACAAGTAATATCTCTAGATCTTCAGAGCAAATACAATGGCAGCAAGCTCCAAGTCATGTGTAGGATAATTCCTCTCATGGGGTTTTAGGTGGCGTGAAGCATAGGCAATGAAATTTCTCTCTACCTCAACACACAGCCTAACCCATTGTGAGAAGCATCACTGTATACAATATACTCTTTACCCAGAGTAGGTAATGTAAAGCCCTCACTTTAGGTAGTCCATGGATCCTATTGTTTCGATCACTAATTTTCTGTTCGGACAGTCTGAATGTCTGGAACTACACTCAAATTAGAGTGAGGAAACATAAATTGATTGAATATAGACTAACTAAAAGTAAAGAAAAGTAAAAGAAACGAAGTGCAACTCAATTAAATGAGCCAGGGTCACAGTAATGGGTAACCGTACGGGGAAGTATCGGTAAAGACAGTTATCGACCCTAGACACGTGAGGAATCCCAAGAGATAATTTTCGGCACTTAATTTAAGGGTTAATAAGGTATAAATGATATTAAAAATGTTAAAGAAAATTCAAGAAAATTTATTTATCGGTACAGACAAAAATAACCCGATAAGTCTAATGAAGGGCATTTTAGTCATTTCAACCCTAGAGTTGAATTTTAACCTAAGTGTCAATTAAAATAAGAGAGATTAAAATATATATAAAATGAATTAAAAACATGAAATTTGAGTTTGGAAATGAGAAAAAAAAAAGAAAAGAAAAGAATAAAAGTAAATAAAAATAATGACATCATAATTAAAAGCCTAACCAATAGGAATTAAACAACTATTATAAAGAGATAAGAAGTGTTAAAATGAGACAAAAATTGACTAAAATTGACAAAAATTGACTAAAAGCCTAACCAATAGGAAGGGGTACAGCGGGTAGAACGCAGCAGGCATTTTTGGAGCAAATGACTCAAATGCTCTGCCAATTTACCAAAGCCACCCCACAGCCTACACAAAGGTCCCCACTAGAGAAGTTAAGAAAGTATGGGGCCATTGACTTTATGGGTAAGAAGGAAGATGACCCATCCGCTGCTGAGCATTGGCTAGAGCGGACTGAGAGAGTGCTAAGGTAGTTACATTGCACACCAGAGCAGCAGTTAGAGTGCACTCTATCATTACCACAGAAGGAAGCCTACCAGTTGTGGGATACAGTGTTTAGAACGGTACAGCCAATGGAGCTTACTTTGGATTTCTTTTTGACTAAGTTTAGAAAGAAGTATATTAGTCATATATACTTAGAGGACTGAAGGAGAGAGTTTCTGACCTTGAAACAGAGACAGTTAACGGTCTCTAAGTATCAGATAGAGTTTGTGAGGCTAGGTAGATATGTACGGGAGGTAATGCCTATAGAGGCAGAGAGGTGCCATAGGTTTGAGGATGGACTGAACGATAATATCAAAATTATAGTGACGACACATGGGTATATGGATTTCTCCCAGCTAGTGGCTGCATCACTTAATGTAGAAAGAGTATGGAATGAGTAGCAGTCTAGGAGAGATAGACAGCGAAAGAGGAGTTCCAGATAAGGTCAGTCCAGTACACTAGTTTATGAGGGTAAGAGGCCTAAGGTTTCCTAGGGCCAGGGCCAGAGACAGAGGTCTCAGTTTACTCAGAGAGGAGGACAGTCTAGAGCATCAGTGGGGAGTTCTCCTGGCATAGTGGTAGGGGGATCTGCCTCCATACCATTATGCACCTACTATGAGAGGAGGCACCGAGGAGAGTGCCGATTGTTGACTGGGGGATGTTTCCGATGCAGAGCTACAAACCATTTTCTATGAGATTGTCCCCATAGGAGTGTTTCCATTGCCCCACCACCGACTGAGAGATCTACCCCTGCAGCTTAGAGGGGTAAACGACCTACGAGACCAGAGGTGATGGGTACTTCACAGAGACCAGCTTATGAGACGATTGAGCGACCTGAGGCTCGAGTAGCACCTCGTGTGTACGCTATGAGGGCACAGGAGGAGCTAGAGCTGGCAGACGCTGTTAGAGGTATATTTCTCATTATAAAATCTTAGTATACGTAATAATAGACCCTGTAACACCCTCATTGTAGCAATTACGTACATTCTACTATTCCGGTGACCGGTGTCGGTCCGGAAAGCTAGAACGTTCGGAAAAATATTTAAACTAAAGTGAGGAGTCATAAATAACTCAAATATTAATAAGAAAAATTTAGGAAAAATTTTAGAAATAAAATACAACCAAGTTAAACGAGCCGGTGCCCAAGCGATGGGTAACCAGAGGAAAGTTGCGGTTCTCGCAACGAGGAGCCCTAGACCCGGGGAAAAATTCATAAATTAATTTTTGGGACTCCAGAGAAGGGTCATTGAGGTTCCTATGGCATTAGAATGCCAAGAAAATACTTAGAAAAATTTTTCAATCGGTACAGATAATTTTGACCCGTTAAGCCAAACAGAGGGCATTTTGGTCATTTCGCCTTCAGAGGTGATTTTTGGCCGACTTGTCCAGTTGATTAAATAATTAATATGACATAAAATATGAATAAACATTACTAAAAATTGAATTGAAAATGAGTAGAGAAAAGAAGAAAAGAAAATGAAGGAAAATGCTTAATTATAACATCACCATGATGTCATTTAAGTGCCCTCCACTAATCACCATTCAACAACACAACAAAGACTCTTTAGAAAGAGAAAAATGGCAAATTAAGAAACCAATTTTCTGGTTCTTCTTCTTCCCTCCATAACCCTCCATGAAAGTTTCTTTTAATTACTTCCATTTCCCATGAAATTCCACTACTAAACCCTAAGTCACCTTCATTAAAACTTGTCCACTCACCTTGGGAAAGTGTTTGGCAGCCTAGAAAAGGAAAGAAAAAGAAGTTTGAGCTTGGGAAAATCTGCCCTACAAGAGGTTAGTGCACATATATACCTTAAACCCTTTATTTCTATGTTAGACACTTGAAATAGGTAAGAATTTATGAGTTAAATGAACCAAATATATGTGTATGTCCACCATGAATTTTGGCAGCCCTAAGGAAGGAACAATGATGGAGTGTTTTTGATGGTTTTAATGGACTTAAAGTGGACTAGAGATCATGTTTGAAGTACATAATTATGTGGATAATGACTTAGCTAGTTAACTAGGGTAACTAGTGTGAAATGGAATTGGAAATTAGGGTTTTGAGAAGTGAAAATTTGACTTGGCTTAGGAAATTGTTAGAGAACATTTTAATGGTCAATTAGTGACCATTTTAGGTAAGTTGACCACAATTTGGACTGAAATATAGCATGGCAAAGTGAATGTGTAGGCTGCCTAAGGACAGCAGCAGAGTGGCTGAGATTTCAGTCCACTTGGACTACCATATCTTTGGCTGTGTTGGTCCAATTGGTGTTTGGCCAATTGGACATGAAACTAGGCTTATAATGGCACATTTTTGCTGAAGAAACCATGCCCAAAAGACCAAAGCAAGAGGACCAAAAGTTGGCCCCAATCCGGATACCCTGCAACAGCACCTGCAGAAATGACTGTTCATTTGGCCATAACTCACTGTAGAAATGGTCAATTGACCTGAAATTTTTACAGCAACAAGTTAAGACATAGACAAACAACTTTCATGAAGAAACCTACCCAAAATTATGACCAGAACTTAATCAAAATGGCAGTCACAGTCACTGTTCATGGTATTGTAGATTTGGTAAATTCTACAGAATTGAAATCCGGCCAGCTGTGGTTTTTGGACCATATCTGGAGCTAAAAAACTCCAAATGGAGTGATTCAAAAAAAGAAATTCAACTAGACAAAATAAGGAACAACTTTTATGTTTACCATTTCCTCAAATTTCCACTGTAACAGTCCCTAATAGAACAGTAAACTTATGGTACAAAAACTGAAAATTCTGTCACTTAGTGTTAGGCTTAGAAATGGTAATGGTGATCACTTCCAACAAGTTTTAAATGCAAAATGTGGTATGTTTGGAGTGTCAAAACCAATGTACCCATTTTCTATCCAAAAGTCAACATTTTTGTTGACCAATGAGGTGAATAGTGACACCAAAACTTAAAATTCAAATGTGAAATTAGAAATGCATTTATGGGACTTTAAATTGCAATTGGCAATTAATACTAGCAAATGTAAAACTCAAAATGTGGGATCTTGGTGTAATTAGAATTAGTATATCCATTAAGTATAAAAAAAGTCAACATTTTGGTTGACTAGTAAGGTGAATAGTAATCAAAATGATTAGTAAATTAAGATGAAGACCTAGAACCAATTCTAAGCTTAAATGCTTAGAATTGTATGAAAAATGTGGACTATGCATCCTAGTCAAAATTGTTAAAAAGAAATTAAGGCCATAAATTTGAAATCCATGAAATATTCATGGATTACTTGAAACATGAAAAATAAGTCACCTAATTGATGTGAATAGATAGTTAGGGCTTATATGCCCATCACAAATGGAATTCATAAAATATTAGTAACTCAACTTGAAATATAAAAAATTGTAATTACATAAGTAGATTCTTGAATGTATAAATGAGAAAGGAAAAATGTTTTGAATACAATGGTACATGTGAACCATTGTTTAGAATTGTAATCAATATGAATAACATAATGAATGAATAAATGAACTATATTAATGTATGAATGAGACATTAGTTCTCATTATTATAGAAAGGAGAAGTAATTTGAGTACAATGGTATAAAAGGATAATTGATGTGAATTGTGATCATATAAATGATCAAATGAATGTATGAATTATAATCAAAATTTATCATGAAATAATGAATTCATAAAACACAATATATTAATATTTAATGATATTATGTGCCCTTGTATTGCCTAGACACGTGTGTCAGATTGGATAGATTGGCATGCCAATAGGGTATTGTTTTAGCAGTACTGCGAAAGGCTTTATGCTTGTATTCATGGCTTTATGCCCGTATTCATAGCTTTATGCCCGCATTCATGGCATTATGCCAACATTCATGGCTTCTACGCCCGATTATGTGTTATCATGGCTTTTTAGCCATACTGACTGCATACATGGTTGACGTTCTGCGTCCCATGGTATGACGGCCCGAGGCACCGCGGTGTCCAGTGCCAACGACCCGTTATCCAGTTTAGTCAGCCTGTCATAGGTTACTTGGGCAGTAAAATTTATTGAAATAAGTTAAGAATATTAGCAATTAAAAATATTAGATATTAAATAAAAGAAATGAGTAAGATGACTTAAAATAAATTAGAATAGTTATTTATTAAAAAGAATCGAAATGAACTGGACCGATATCAAAAGCCTAGGAAGTATTATATTATGAACTGCCCCTGTTATTTACCCTCATGGCAATAGTATTATATTATTATAGAAATTCTCCATTCAAAAGCCTTTTATAAAAAAACAAAAGTAAAAAGAAAAAAAAGTAAAAGAGAGAGAGAGAGAGAGGGACACAGTGGTGGCTGATGCGTGGCTAAAGTAGATAGAGCCATAACTAGACAAAGGCGAACGGGTCATTCTTGAAAATGTTAACGTCAATGTCAAAAAGAATATGTTATGATGGTGTCTCCCACTCATTGCTAGATGGAGCTTTCTATTCACAAATCATGATTCGCATGTAATGTAAGATATCCTTTGCCTAATTAAGAACATATTTGGGTTGGCTATTCGCGCAGGTACTTTGACTAAGATTTTTGGAGTCCATATCTGCAGAAGTGGCTAGAGTATTCAAGGTTGTCACCTCCTCAGCAATGCATGTAGATAGGGCCCATATAGATCATATTTTGTATTTAGTACAAAATGCTAGATATTGTATTATAATGTAGATTATGAGCAGGTAATTAATAGAAATGTAATGTAATTTAATAAATTAGCTTTTTCATATGTAATTAATTTATACATCATGTAAATTAAAGAAATTTGAAAATTTTACTTATGTGATTTGAGCATGAATGAGATTGTATGGATTCGAAGACAGATTTGAAATATATAGATAATGCATGGAAATGAATATGAAATTGAGATATATAAATGAGATGGTTATGAAAATAATTGACGAGATTTTATTTTTAAAATATTATTGAAATTTTCAAACAGGTAAATAGTAAAATACGTCAACTGGTAATAAAATAGGGGAAACTCCACTGGTTTTTCTGACGAAAAATAATTAATATTAAAATACAATGAGATCAAATTATGAAAGGAATAAAGTAAGATAAGATAGGGTGCTCCGGCACCGAATGTAGCACACTTTGCTCGGCTACACTGTAGTCGGGTGAGGGGTGTTATAGACCCTATGTACGAGATAAAAGTAGATAGGTACAGAACTAGTTGAGAATAAGATCGTAAAGCCAGAACTAGTAAAACAGACTAAGGAGAAGCAGTTCCACGATTATTTACACCGAGAAAATTTCGAGGATGAAATTTTTATTAGAGGGGGAGAATTGTAATTGTTAGCAGTATGCCCTAGAGCATATCATTTAGTATATATCTTGTACATGTTTTTATTAATAAAAGGCATTTTCACTTTTCCGTTTACATAATATATTTATGTGTAATAGAAAAGGTCCATTGATATTTTATTAGAAATTCTATTCTTAAGTTGTTATGAATATGCACTGATATGATTTATGACAAAACATTGACAAGAGTAAACTCCATGTGCTTGTCATAAGTGTCACTGGTTCGGCCTACTTATCATTTATAAGTGCCTATCATGTTTGTCATATGGCATGAGACTCACCATTCCATCTTATTTATATCTCATATAAATAACTTGGGAACAAACATGAATACAATCTTTCTGGATAAGTCATGTCCTTATTATGAAGTATCCTCGATTGTGAACCTATTTATGATACTTTGTGCTAGAAATATTGTCACTCATATTCTTAACAACTTAAGAATAATATTTCTAACAAAATATCAATGGACCTTTTCTATTACACATAAATATATTATGTAAACGGAAAAGTGGAAATGCCTTTTATTAATAAAAATATATACAAGATACATACTAAATGATATGCTCTAGGGCATACTACTAACACATGGCACTACACATAAGCTTGCCATATGTCTTTTAATCATGTAAGAGGATCATGTGATTGGGGCAATTAAAACTAGAGCCAATCAAAAGGTGACATGTGGCAAGGGTTTTAGGTGGTGACCTAGCTATATAAGTGTTGTTATGAAAAGTAAACAAAATAAGCTGCCATTCTCTCTTTGTGCCGCCACCCTTGACTGCCCTCTCCCCTCTTCTTCTTCATCTCTCATCAATTCAAAGAGATTAGCAAACAATCTCTTGAATTAAAAATACTAGAAATTGTTTCTAGTGTCCTGTTTACATCTACAATCTCTCAAAAGGAAAAACTTGATTTTCTAATTCATAGAAAAAGCTTTAGAAGCTGTTGAAGGGATGCCATAGGTGATCTTGCTGTGGACAAGCTAGAAGGACAACATCTGGTGTCCTAAAGACGCATCCCAAAGGTGCCAAACACACTGCAGTGCATCAAAAGGTTAGTGCACTTGTTCTTGATCTAATCTAGGGTTCTAATGGATTAATATGTTAATTCTAAAATCTTAAATGTCAAATATAGATCGAAAAATATATTAAAAGAGTTTTAATATGTTGTTTATCATTGAAATCAAATAGATAAAAATAAATCTTGCATGATGCATGTGACCCTAGATGAAAAATTTTGAATTTCAATGATCTAAACTTGTATTTTTCATGCTTCTGCTCTTTCAATTGGTATCAGAGACACTATATTTGCCATTTAGATTGTTGTTTATATGATTTAATTGTGTGGTATGATCATGAGATGAAAGATCCATTGCTGGTTGCAATGAAAAAGGTGGCGGCTTGGATGGGACACCATGTGTGCACAAGGGTTGTTCATCCCTTATGGTGCGCATGGTTTTGGGCAATATTTATGCAATTGTTGTATGATCTAATGCTCATAATTATGTCCATTTTATGTCTAATTAAATTGTTTAATTAGAGTTTTATTCATACAATTAAATTTTGATTCAAATCTGAATTTTAAAAATTGTTTGAATGTGATTCAAATCTTAATTTTAAAAGTTGTTTGAATGGGATTCAAATTTGAATTTTTAAAGTTGTTTGAATGTGATTCAAATCTGAATTTTAAAAGTTGTTTGAATGTGATTCAAATCTAAAATTTCAAAGTTGTTTGAATGTGATTCAAATTTGAATTTTTAAATTTGTTTGAATCATATTCAAATCTAGATTTTTAAGTTGAATATGAGATATTCAATTTAATTTAAGTATGTATATTTTATTTAATTATTAAATAGTGATATGCATGATGGATGATCATGGACTATAAAAGACCAATGTGCTTGGATTTATTTCTTTTATGTTTCTTTGGGTTGTAAATTAATTAATTTATTTTAATTTATTTTTGGGCATGTATTATTAAGGTTGTAATAGTTTTGGTTTGTAATTTCATTTATTTAATTCTTGTAAATTCGCCTTGGTATGCCAAGGATTACTATGTAATATTGGATTGCAAGAAGATCAAGGAGGTCAAGAGCATTGGTGGGACCAGTGGGAGGAATTCAAAATCAAGTGTTGATTATGTACTCCTTCAGCAACTCTTGTAATATAAATGAATGAAATGCACCTAGGAATGCCCTGATTCAATTATTGGTGGCTTAGAATTAAATTCCTTAAAAAGTCCATGATCATACCATATTTACTGTTTATCCATGAATGCATGAGATATATGGGAATGTATGCAAGTACATGATATATGCATGCTAAATGGATAATATGCAAAGTGAGACCATAATAGTAATTAAGACGACCACAAAATCTTCCAAATAAATGATTAAGTTGGATATGCTATAATTAAAGTAATTATAACATGGGCTCTCCATTGAGGCAATTATTTTAAGAAGTTTTAAATAGTTGCATATGATGCATTTAATTTAAGAGATTTTCTTAAGAATAATTATTAAGCATGAGATGTTGTAAATATGTAAATGGTTTGGTGGCCAATATTGGATGTACTTGAGGACGTTAAAATTATTTGCATAGTTACTGGCTCAATGGGATCAACTTAACTAATGTAAAATAAGTCAATATTGGATGTACCTGAGATTTTGAGCATTAGGGGCTAGGTAAAGGATTGAACCTCACATGAGATGTGATAGGCAAGGAGTTGCTCACTTATAATTTATTGTAATTCCAATAATGGATGTACCTGAGGATGATCAATAGAATTATAAGAATTCAATCACCCACTAGAAATCCATCCAACTAGGATTTCCGTTTTCTGCTTTGGAAGTGTAGGATTCGCTAAGTTAGTGGGAGGACCAATTTGATTAAAAGACCATAATCATTTTGGTTAATTACATGATATATTTGATAATTAATCTGGTTATTTTCTACAATTAATTTTCTGATAACAATGAGCACAGAACAACCACCACCATCCAATATCTTTGCAAGCATACTTGATCGAAATAGGTTGACAGGGCCTAATCTATCTGATTGGCTAAGAAATTTGAAATTTGTCCTGAACCTTGAACATATAGGATATGTTCTAGATTCAAATGTTCCTGGTCCCTTACCTCCAGAGGCCACACAAGAGGAACATGAAACTTTGGATAAGTGGAAGGAGCATGATATGAGAGCCAAGTGTTACATGCTTGCTTCTATGAGTAATGAGTTACAGAAGCAGCATGAGAACATGCAGAGTGCTAGTGAGATCCTTGCTTCACCTACAAGAGTTGTATGGTGAGCACAGTAGGAATGTTAAGTATGAGATATCTAAGCAGCTGCTCCACATGAGGATGTCTGAGAGACAGAATGTTGGTGATCATGTCCATAAGATGTTTCGTCTAATTAAGCAGCTGGAACATCTTGACTTTAACATGGATTTCCAATTGCAGACGGATTTGATCCTTCAGTCCCTTCCTGAGTCTTTTGGGAATTTTGTGACAAATTTCCATATGACTAAACTGGAATGCACCTTGGCTGGTTTACTCAACATGCTGGTTATTGCCCAAAAGAATATACCGGTCAATAAAGGAAAAGAGGTAGCTTTGATTGCATCTTCTTCTGCTGGAAAGTCCAATAAGAAGAAGGGTAATAAGAAAAAGAAACCTCAGATTCCTGGTCCTTCCAAGAAAATAGTTAAACAGAAAGGAAAGACTAAAGCTGATGGAGGCAAGGGAAAGTGTTTCCACTACCAGAAGGATGGGCACTGGAAAAGAAACTGCCAAGAGTATCTTGCTTCTCTGAAGGACAAGAAGGATAGACCTTTGGAAGGTATGTCCATATCTTTTTATTTAGATTCAGATGATACTCATAGTTCATCTACAGCTTGGGTTTTAGATACTGGTGCTAGTTCTCACATTTCTTATGATGTGCAGGAACTAGCAAATAGTAACAGCTTGCGTTCTCGAGATGTTAGAGTCCAGATTGGCAATGGCTCAACTGTTGAAGCTTTAGCCATAGGATCTAAATCTTTTTATATGTCTGGACATGTTTTGTGTTTGGATAATATTTTATATGTACCTAATGCTTTTAAGAACATCATTTCTATATCTAGTTTGACTAGAAATGGCTATGAATTTTAGTTCACCGATCATGTTTGCAATATTTATTTTAGAAATAAATATGTTGGTTCGGGTTATATGAATAATGGTCTTTATTATTTGGATAATAATGACAAACACAAAATGAATGCAAGTGATCTAAATGAATGCAATGCCATGGTGAAAATCAACTCTAGTTCAAAATATATTTAGCACTTAAGGTTATGTCATGTTGCAGAAGATAGGATTGCAAAGCTGGAGAAAATTGGGATTCTATTCTCATTGGACTTTAAGCCTACTCCAACTTGTGAATTTTGCCTTCAAGGCAAAATAACTAGATCACCCTTTGTGGGACAAGGGCTAAGAGCTGAAAATATTTTAGAGCTAATACATAGTGATGTATGTGGTCCATTTAAAAAAATGGCTAGAGGCGGTTTTCATTATTTTATTACCTGTACTAATGATAAATCAAGGTTTGGGTATTTGTATTTAATGAAATACAAACATGAATCCTTTGAAAAGTTCAAAGAATTTAAATATGAAGTAGAAAATCAAACAAGAAAAAGTATTAAAGCTCTTTGACCAAATCGTGGTGGTGAATACTTGAGTACTGAATTTGATGAATACTTGAGAGAGCATGGCATAGTTTCCCAGCTGACTCCTCTAGGAACACCACAGCTGAATGGTGTATCTGAAAGGAGAAATCGTACCCTATTAGATATGGTACGTAGTATGATGAGCTATACTGATACGCCAATTGCTTTTTGGGGATTTGCATTAGAATCAGCTTTGTATATTCTGAATAGGATTCCATCAAAATCAGTATCTTCCACACCTTATGAGATATGGCATGGAAGAAAACCAAGTGTTAAGCATGTTAAGATTTGGGGTTGTCCAGCTTATGTCAGAAATCTAAACACTAATAAATTGGAAACCAGATCAGAAAAGGGTCGATTTGTTAGGTATCCAAAAGATAGTTTTGGATATTATTTTTATTTTCCTACAATACAAAAGGTTGTGGTAAGTAGAGATGCCACATTTCTCGAACAACAGTTTGTTCAAAAAGTGGGCAAAGGAAGGCAAATAGAGTTAGAATTGGAGAATTCTGACCAACCAACAAATCAGATGGATATAGATCCATCTAGTCAACCTATACCTATTGATGATACATCTACAGCTGTTCCTCATAGAACAACCACGGTATCTCATCCACCAGTGAGATATGGTTTCCTTTATGAAGAAGAACAAGAGCTGTCTACTCATGAAGAAGTAGATCATGGAGATGATCCACTTACCTATGAAGAAGCTATATTAGATATAGACTCTTTAAAATGGATTGATGCTATGATATTCGAAATTGATTCCATGTATAAGAATCAAGTTTGGGATCTTGTTGACCCACCTGAAGGTATTTTACCTATAGGGAACAAATGAGTTTTCAAGAAGAAAATTGGCTCTAATGGAAAGGTAGAGACCTATAAGGCAAGGCTAGTGGTGAAAGGGTTTCGCCAAAGGCAAGGAATCGACTATGAGGAGACTTTCTTGCCTGTTGCCATTCTTAAATCAATTAGGATTCTATTAGCAATAGCTGCATACTATGAATATGAGATTTGGCAGATGGATGTCAAAACAACTTTTCTCAATGGATACATTGAAGAAAACATTTTCATGGAACAACCTAGGAGTTTTGAATCCAAAGATGGTTCCAAGGTATGCTAGCTAAAGCAATCCATTTATGGGTTTAAACAAGCTTCGAGGAGTTGGAACATCCATTTTGATGAAGCCATTAAGTCATTTGGTTTTATCAAAAATAAGGATGAGCCATGTGTATATAAAAAGGTTAGTGATAGTGCTGTCACTTTCCTTATCTTATATGTGGATGACATTTTGTTGATGGGTAATGACACAGGTATGTTGACAACTGTAAAGGTATGGTTGTCAAATACATTCTCCATGAAAGACTTAGGGGAGGCAACTTATATTCTTGGGATTTGCATCTATAGAGATAGAGCAAAAAGAATAATTGGTTTATCCCAAAGTCTATACTTGGAAAAGGTGTTAAAGAGGTTTAACATGCTTGATTCCAAGAGAAGATTGTTACCAGTGAGACATGGTATCTACCTTTCTAAAGAGATGTCTCCAAAGACACCTGAAGAAAGAGATAAAATGGAAATGATTCCATATGCTTCGCTATTGGAAGTTTGATGTATGCAATGTTGTGTACTAAGCCAGATATCACATATGTTGTTAGTTTAACTAGCAGGTATCAATCTAATCCAGGTTTAGAATACTAGATAGCTGTCAAGAATATCCTTAAGTACTTGACAAAAACTAAGGATTTATTCTTGATTTATGGAGGTGGAGACTTGCAATTGGATGGTTATACTGATTCTGATTTCCAATCAGATATCGATGATATAAAGTCTACCTCTGGTTATGTGTTAATTTGTAATGGAGGTGCAGTCAGTTAGAAGAGTTCCAAACAGAGTATGACTGCAGATTTCACTACCGAGGTTGAGTATATTGCTGCATCAGATGCTGCAAAGGAAGCTGTTTGGATAAAGAAGTTTATGACAGAACTTGCAGTAGTTCCTTCCATTGAATCAGCAGTTCCACTTCACTGTGACAACAATAGAGCAGTCATATAGGCTAAGGAACCCCGGTCTCACCAGAAATCCAAACACATAAAAAGGCACTACCACATTATCAGAGAAATAGTTGGACTAGGCGATGTAGCCATGCAGAAAATAGCATCAGCTGAAAATCCAGCTGATCCATTCACTAAGCCTATGTCACAGACTTAGCTAGACCGACATCTTGAGAAGATGGGTCTAAGATATTGTAATGAATGGCTCTAGTTCTAGTGAGAGATTATTAGTAGTATGCCCTAGAGCATATCATTTAGTATGCATCTTGTACATGTTTTTATTAATAAAAGGCATTTTCACTTTTCTGTTTACATAATATATTTATGTGTGATAGAAAACGTCCATTGATATTTTGTTAGAAATTCTATTCTTAAGTTCTTCAGAATATGAGTGACAGTATTTCTAGTACAAAGTATCATAAATATGTTCACAATCGAGGATACTTCACAATAAGGACATGACTTATCTAGAAAGATTATATTCATATTTATTCTAAAGTTATTTATATGAGATATAAATAAGATGGAATGGTGAGTCTCATGCCATATAATAAACATGATAGGCACTTATACATGATAAGTAGGTCGAACCAGTGACATTTATAACAAGCACATGGAGTTTACTCTTGTCAATGTATTGTGATAAATCATATTAGTGCATATAATCTTTAGACCTGAGATAGCATAGTTATCTTGTATATAGGTGGTTTGAGTTTTATACTACTTTCATACTTGTACTGTGTATGGGTATATGGGCATGTGTTGGCTCCTACTAGCTATATATGGAGGTAGGTGTTGATTAAGATAGAATCTGTTCCTCTAAGTAAATAGGGATAAAATCCTATGTTCATTTAATTATTCTTGATGTTTCAAGTTCCTAGCCAGGATAGATAGATTTAATCAGAAAAGAGTTTCTGATGAGAAAATCTTTTAATCAAGAACTGGAATTAAAAGAGAACATAATATTCATAGCAAATAGGGTTTGAAATAAACCATGACTCCAGCTTGAGTTGGAATTTTGTAACAGAGAGATTCTAGTACATGGTAACATATGATTAAAGATTCATTTAAGGTAAACCTTATTACTAATTAGGTGGCCATGGCATGCTATGCTAGGTGTTAACCATGGTCTATGAGTTGCATAAAATGATTTAGAGAAATCATTTATGGTAAGAAAGAGTTCAGATGATATTAAGAGTTGATAACCATTATCTATGAGTTGTCAATTAGTCATGAGCCTAGTAAGTCACACACATATACAAGTAATCACCAAATTAAATATGATTTAATTAATTAATTAAAGAGTTTAATTGATTAATTAAATAGGTTTAGTTTATAATTAGATTGTAAAGTCCCTAGCATGGCTTGAAACTAAATCTAGGTTATTGGATGTATAGTATGAGTTAAATTTATATTTAAAGTATTTAAATATAAATTTAATTAATGAGAAATTAATTAATAGAGATTAATTAATTAATTTATATTTGATATAAATTGATTAGAAAAAGAGAAATAATTATTTTGGGTTTAGAAATGAAAATTAAGACTCAGGGATATTTTGGTCATTTCACAGGGTGACATGTGGCACCATGAGATGGTGACACATGGCACTACACATAAGCTTGCCATATTTCTTTTAATCATGTAAGATGAACAAAGTCAAGATTAAATATAGGTTTGACACTTGGCACAATGTGATTGGGTCAATTAAACCTATAGCCAATCAGAAGGTGACATGTGGCAAGGGTTTTAAGTGGTGACCAAGCTATATAAGTGTTGTATGAAAAGAAAACAAAATAAGCTGCCATTCTCTTTTTGTGCCACCACCCTTGACTGCCCTCTCCCCTCTTCTTCTTCATCTCTCATTAATTCAAAGAGATTAGCAAACAACCTCTTGAATTAAAAATACTAGAAATTGTTTCTAGTGTCCTGTTTACATCTGTAATCTCTCAAATGGCAAAACTTGATTTCTAATTCATAGAAAAAGCTTTAGAAGCTTTTCAAGGGTTGCCATAGGTGATATTAGTGTGGACAAGCTAGAGAGACAACATCTGGTGTCCTAAAGACGCATCCCAAAGGTGCCAAATACAATGTAGTGCATTAAAAGGTTAGTGCACTTGTTCTTGATCTAATCTAGGGTTCTAATGGATTAATCTGTTAATTCTAAAATCTTAAATGGCAAATGTAGATCCAAAAATATATTAAAAGATTTTTAATATGCTGTTTATCATTATAATTAAATAGATAAAAATAAATATTGCATGATGCATGTGACCCTAGATGAAAAATTTTGAATTTTAATGATCTAAACTTGTGTTTTTTATGCTTCCGCTCCTTTAGTTACGCCCTCACTTTAGGTAGTCCGTGCATCCTACTGTTCCGACGACTAATTTTTTGTTTGGACAGTTTGAATGTCTGGAACTACACTCAAAATAGAGTGAGGAAACATAAATTGATTGAATATTGACTAACTAAAATTGAAGAAAAGTAAAAGAAACGAAGTGCAACTCGGTTAAATGAGCCAGGGTCACAGCGATGGGTGACCGTATAGGGAAGTATCAGTAAAGACAGTTATCGGCCCTAGACACGTGAGGAATCCCAAGAGATATTTTTCAGGACTTAATTTAAGGGTTAATGAGGTATAAATGACATTAAAAATGTTAAAGAAAATCCAGGAAAATTTATTTACCAATACAGACAAAAATAACCCGATAAGTCCAATAAAGGGCATTTTGGTCATTTCAACCATAGAGTTGAATTTTGACCTAAGTGTCAATTAAAATAAGAGAGATTAAAATATATAAAATGAATTAAAAACATGAAATTTGAGTATGGAAATGAGAAAAGAAAAGAAAAGAAAAGAAGAAAAGTAAATAGAAATAATGACATCATAATTAAAAGCCTAACCAATAGGAATTAAACAACTATTATAAAGAGATAAGAAGAGTTAAAATGAGACAAAAATTGACTAAAATTTTAGATTTTATCTTCCTCATCTTCTCTCTCATATAAGCCGGCCACCATTAGAGCTCCCTTTCTCCATTTTCATCAAGCTTTGAGCTTGATTTTCCCTAAGCTTTCCACCCCAAAACCCTAAACACCCTTCACAAAAATTAATCCCCATATCAAGAGGAATATTTTAATTGTCATAAAGTGAAGAAATTTCAAAGTTTTGACAAGCCAAGAAAGTGGTTAAAGAGGTTAGTGCTCTAATTCATTTCTATTTCTTTTCTAAGCATAACAAGCTTGCTAAATTAAATTAGATTGATATGAAATTAAAAGAAGTTCTGTCACACCCTACCCTTTCGTAAGGCATAACATGATCCTATAGTATACCTAATGAATTACCAACTTTGTCTACTGATAATCCATTAAATAAACTACAAGAGATTTTAAACATTTTCTTACTTCTTTTTACAATGGTGAGCACTATTTACAGGTATTAAAAAAAATTTTAACTGAAATGAAACCAGATAATACATTTGAAGAATTAATAATTTCTGTAAAAATTTTAGCAGAGTGCCATCTATATTTTGAATAAAACAGTTCTTTAAAAACCTGTAAAAAGCACTTCCTATATTTTGTTCAATCCCTAAACTCCAATATTCAATCAACACAATATGTTTCTCAACATTTGCCAACTCAAATCCACAATAATTTTTCCAGTGTTTTCAAAAGCTGAGATAAAAGAAATATATCACAAATTTTACAAGTCAAAATAATTTACAATTTATTTACAACTTCAATGTACAATTTTAATTTACAACTGCTTAAAACCAAGAACAATATATACATACAGTAAACAAACATTACAATACAAATTGCAGAATATGGTATACTCAAAATACCCGATGAACTCTCAATGTAGCATTAACAGCCTAGTCTGCTGCCCTGTCAGTCTGTCTACCTGCGATAGCAATGAAAAGCTATCGCTAAGCCAATGTCTTAGTGGTGCACAACATTAAGAAAATGGAACTTAAAATCATAAATCATAAGTCGTATAAATAGTGGATACTTAAAACCATAGTTAAATTCAAAGACAGCGAATATCATAAAAGAATTTAAACTCCATTTCACAATATCACAATAAATATCAATAAATCACACACACAGCTTAATCATGTTCCAAAGTTCAATTCGTTCCAAAAGCCGATGGCTAGTGAGGAATAACATAGCTAGCTAGCAATAATATGAGTACTCATCCTATTCGTCCTCAACAGGCACACACCTCAACACTTCAGCCAGAGAGGGAATTCAAAGTCAATTCCTCCCACTAGACAAGCTAGCGAGGAATTCAATCAATATACATGATAGCTGTGGTTTCAAACCATTTACAATATTTTTCAAGCAATAAGTATCCATCAAATATCCATTCAACACATTTTCATAATTTAAAACAATAATATACGAATAGTCATAATTCATTTCAATTGAAAAATTCAAAAGAAATAACTGTTGTGCACGAACCTCTGATAAATGTCTCTTGGCCTTGACTCAGTGTTTCTTTCCCCTTCCCTGAGTCTTTGATAACTGAAACACACAATTTGAAGTGTTTCAGTACTCATTTAAACTGTCTCTAACAATAAGGCTTAATAATTAATTTATTGAATTCTATTATTTTCCTTAGTTAACCTAAAATGTTGACCCTCGATGCATTCTAGATGAAATAGGTTTAATGTTACCAATATGTCATATTTTATAGCCTTTTAGTGTTGGTACATGTTACCAAATTCATTTTCAAGTATATTGTATTTTATTGCAATTTGCCGGATTTCAGTATACTAATTTGACCTAGCCGGATGACCTAGTTTCCTCGGTTTTCGGGTTTCGGTCCAAACTACAAACTTGTAGGTCTATGTCTTATTGCACGCGGGGCAAAATTTCAGGTCATTCTGAGTTGTGTAGACCAATATATGGTCAATTTACCAATGCTGGACAGAATGCACCAAAATGGTAACTTTAGGTCATTTTTAGGTCACTTTTGGTTCGGCCAGTTTTGGTACCCGAACTTGTGCAAGCTATTTGACTTGCCTATGGTCATTTCAGGGCTTTGCTGTCTTCATAAGAATTGTAGATATATGTCTCAACTATTCAGGACAAAATTTTCAGGTCAATTGGACCTGTTTTGAGTAAGTTATGGTCAAAAGACTAACTACTGCCCAAATGGTCAATCTTCAGGCTTTTAAGTCACTAATTCGGATTTGGTCATTTTTCAAGTCACCTTCTAGTTAGAATTTAGGTAAGTTTCCTTCATGAAAGTTGGCACATTTTGTGCCTAGTTTCACCTCCAATTGGTCTCATACCAATTGGAGCCACACACTTAAGGTTCTAAGCTAAAACATACACTGCCCTATTACACATTATTCATCACATACCAATTACACATTTTATACTTATCAAACTACTTCCTTCATGCCAATTCTGGTTTGTACCTTAACATTAACACACTTTACTTCACATTTTTTGGTCATTTTGGCAGCTTGTAACCACTCTCAACAAACATATTATAACTCAAAATTTTTCCAAGTCCAATTACAACAATTAACCACATGACATACCTCATTTACATGTCCAAATTCAAACCATTATACACATATCCATGCTGCCATCAACAACAACATCTTAGACAACTATAAACAAGTAAAAACAAGCTATATATACTAAATTTCCATGGCTGCAAAAATGTACATCTCCATTAAAACATCAAACTTCAAAAATTCTTCCATAAATCAACTACCCACAACCTTGGTTGCACTTTTAATGAAACAAGAATTGAAAACACTTACTTACCACTTTTGACGTTCTTCAAAACCTCACCAAAACTTAACTTTCTTGCTCCTAGTATGCTGCCCAAGGTATGGTGGTCAAGTTTAGTGAAGGAACCTAATGGAAAAAGAGGCTAGAACATGGTGAAATTGAGCTCTCACCATAGACGGCCATGGATGGACCTTAGGAGGAAGGATTCAGCTGGTTTTGCAAAGTGAGGTTGAAGATGGGTTTTCAGCATTCCAAGTGTCCCTTAAGGTGTCCCAAAGTTAAGGTTAGTGGAGCACTAAAGAAATAAAATGGTTATTTATTCCAAGTTTTTAAATTCTCATATTTACATCAATTTTTTTCACTATTTACATAATGGACCACCATTTTAATTTTCATGACATTTTCCAAGTGTAATAACATTTATTTTTAATGGAAATTTAGGTCAAAAGACAACTTGGGGTGTCAAATGACCAAAATACCCCTGTTTGGGTTGCATTCCCAATTTTTCGGTAACAACAAGTTTTGTCGTTTTCTCGATTTCTCGTCTTTCTTTGTACTAATTAATTAATTTTTCTTCGATATTTATAATAATATTTATACTTCAATAGATATTTATTTAAGTCTTAAAAATATTTTCTAGGGTTCCCCGCAGTCCAGGGCTAGTCAACGGTTCACGCATCAACTTCCTATTGCGGTCACCCATCGCTATGGTTCTCGGCTCGTTTAACTTGGTTACATTTCATTGCTATTATTTTTTCTTTGTTTTTATTATATTTTATTTTCTTGTATTTCATTATTTTATGTCTCCTCACTACTTTTAAATGTAATTCTAGGCATCTTAGCTATCTGGATAACACTAGTCACCGGAACAGTAGAACGCACTACCGAACATAGGGGTGTTACAAGTTTATAAGGATAGGAAATTACTAAATTTTGGCAGCTATGATAAGAGTTGTGGTTTGATGATGTTGAGATGATTTAATGACCATTAGAAGTGCTATGTATGTCAAATGAAGTTTGTGAAGTTAGGAGAATTAAATTTGGGAATGTTGATTCTTATGCAGGAAATTTGGACCTTTGAGTCCAGTGTATTGTTTGAGTTGTAACTAGAGTTGTGTTGCTCTAATTGGTGTGAGACCAATTGGAGATGAAACCTAGGACAAAATTCCCCACTTTTCATGAAGAAACCATTTCCAAATTCTATCTATAAGTTAACTAATTTATCATCCTAATCCGGATGTCCAGACATCAAACCCAAAAAATTAACCAAATGAACAGTACATGTTCATGTGGCCATAACTTCCTCTAGACAGGTCCAAATGATCTGAATTTTATACCATTGGAAAGATTAGACCTAGGACTATAATTTTAATTCAGAACACCAAGCCCAAAAATGCCTCTAACCAAATGAAATTATTGACTCAATTTAGGACACCAAACTGACCTGCACCATTCTGCCCAGAATTTCTTGGACTAAAGCTCACCCAACCAGTTTTAGCAAAATGGCCATAACTTGGACTATAAAAATCCAAATGCAATGAAACTATTGGAAAAAGTTTTATAAGACATAGGCCTACAATATTGGTCTTTTGACCAAAACCCAAAACCCAAAGGAATTAGGTCAAATGCTTAAAAGAACTTAGTACATCCAAACCTGGAAATTTACCTAATTTCATTTGACCCCGGATTAGTGTTTATAGCATATCATCCACTAGAAAACTCCATTTAGGATGAGCCATGCCTTTTCAGAAACCTAAGACACAGGGATCTAACTTTGTTTTAGAAATCTTCTTCAAATTATGAATGTAAGAATTTTAAAAAACCACTCGTATTCACTAACCTGAACTGGAACCCTGAAGACATAGGGTACTTGAGTCCATGCCAGTGATTTAGCTATAACTAATTCTAAACAATTAGGAAAATTGTGATTCAAAATTTTAAGTGACCATAAGACACAGAGCAACAAATCCTATGAAGAACACTAGACCTAAAAGTGACTGCAACTTATTCAATAAAATTTGTAAAATGCAATTACAAAATCTGCCTAGTCAAGGAACTAGAATTAGAAAGTGAACTAGTTATGGTTATTTAACCATAACTTGAGTTCTAAAAGCCCAAATGACATGATTAAAAAGGGAAAACAAAGATAACACATAGAGGAATAATTTCCATGAAGAATGTATGGCCAAGCAGTGGCCACATCTTAATCAATTTGCTAGATGAACTTAAGATACCCAAACCTGGACCTTGAGAAAGGTTCCAAAAATGACTTGTTACATGATATAAAGTTAATCAAAATGATTTGTTAGACATAAATGTGACATGAATGTACATGAGGGACTTATGTTCCCATCATAAGTAATATGAAAATGTTATTAAATACAACTAGCACATAATATGAAACTATAAATACTTAATAATATGAATTTGCCCAAAGTGTACCTATACTTACTTTTATAGCGTGGATCGATTGGTATACCAATTAGGGATTATAAATTGTAGTACTGCTCATAGGGAATGATCATTAGTGGACAACATATGTTTGATATGATTGTTTTACTGGCTTTATGCCTGGCCGATGGCTATAATGCCTATTATTATTATTATTGGCTTATGCCTGCTCGCTAGCCTTGTGCCTAACATGACCGTTGTATACTTGATAGACATATGGATGTCTAACTTGTATACTCCTTTGTATCCAGTCTTTATAGTCTGTCGTAGGTTACTTGGGCACAGAAATGAGTAGAAATCTTTAATTGAAATAAATACATGAGAAGATTGTTAAGGTGAACTTCATTGAATTAAACATAAGATACATGATAAAAAGATTATGATTATTTTATTTTGTCCAAAGTTCTATAAACATGTAAAAGATCTATAAATTCCTAAAATTTTATATTTCCTTATAAGAATACACGTAGAATAATTATTTCAGTTATTTTTTTATTTTTATTTCAATATGTGCACCAATAAGCATTATGCTTAGCGCGTTGGTTCTTACCACGCGTAGGTACAGGAGAGCCACAACAGTAGCAGCAGTAGAGCTTAGACAGGACCTTGATCAGATCTACTAAAGAGCGGTTATCACCTCATTAGTTGTTTTGGTAGGGCTCATGTACTTATTAGATTTTGCATTTTGGTATTGTATGTAATTAAATGATGTAAATAATTTTGGATTGTATATAAATTATAAATTATTGTATATGTAAACTTTATATGAATGAAATGTAATTTATTTTCTTGAAATTGATATGAGCATGAGAAGTGACATGATGAAATGGATATAAATTGTTTTAACAGGTAACATGAAACCCACAATGCACTAATAGAATAGAGGAGACTCTGTCTGGATCTCCATAAAAATGAAATGGGATAAAAAAAAAATTCTACATATAAGATAATATAATTAAAAGAATAGTGTACATGATAAAACAGGATAGAGCGCTCTGACACCGAATGTAGCACACCTTGCTTGACTACATTGTACACGGGTGAGGGGTGTTACAGGTAAAGTCAACACTGGAGCTTTAGATAAGCATCTCTTTAATTCATCAAAACTCTATTAACATTTATCAGTCCACTGAAATTTCACATCTTTCTGAAGTAACTTGGTCAGTGGAGATGCTAACATGGGGAATCCCTTCACAAAACGATGGTAATACCCAGCTAACCCTAGAAAACTATGGACTTTAATGATATTTCTGGGCGGCTTCCAATTAAGGATAACTTCTAACTTACTGGGATCTACCTTAATACCCTCAGCTGATACAATGTGCCCCAAGAAAGTAATTTCTTTCAGCCAAAATTCACATTTTGATAGTTTGGCGTACAACTGTTTCTCCTTCAAAGTCTGTAGTACTATTCTCATATGCTTTTCATGCTCCTCTAAATTCTTCCAATACACCAAAATATCATTAATAAATACCATAACAAACTGATCTAAATATGGCCTAAAAATAGTGTTCATCAGGTTCATAAATGCAACTAGAGCATTAGTCAACCCTAATGGCATTACTAAGAACTCATAGTGGCCATATCGAGTTTTGAAGGTAGTTTTTGGAATGCTCTACTCTTGCACCTTCAATCAGTAATAACCCGATCTCAAGTCAATTTTGGAGAACACAGCTGCATCCTTCAACTAATCAAACAAATCATCTATTCGAGGCAGTGGATATCTATTCTTTATGGTCACCATATTCAACTGTCTGTAGTCAATGTACAGATGGAGAGTACCATCTTTTTTCTTGACAAATAGTACTGGTGCTCCCCAAGGTGACACACTAGGTTGAATGAAGCCCTTATCAAGTAATTCCTGTAACTGCACCTTTAGCTCTTTTAACTCAGCAGGTGCCATTCTATATGGAGTAATGGAGATTGGTTCTTTTTTTTACCAGGCATAATCTCTATTTCGAACTGCACCTCTCTTTCTAGAGGTAATCGTAGCAACTCTTTAGGAAAAACATTGAGAAAATCACACACTGTAGGGATATCCTCCAGGCTTGGACTCCCCACTTGGGTGTCTACCACATGTGCCAAGTATGCTTCACACCCCTTCTGAATCATTTTTCTTGCTAGTGCAGTAGAAATGAGATTTGATGGCAATAACTGCCTCTCCCCATGTATTACCACATCACTATACTGAGGGAAACCAAAAGTAACTGTCTTCAGTCAATAGTCAATCATAGCATGATGCTTGGCTAACCAATCCATGCCCAAGATGATATCATAATATATGAAGGGCATTTTAATCAAATCAGATAGTAAAGTATGTCCTTGGATCACCAAAGGACAATCCTTATACAACCTATTTACCCTGACCTACTGGCCTAACGGACTAGTCACTAGCACATCAAAGTCCATTTTCAAACAAGGAATGGTGGCTGAACAAACAAATCTAGCACTAACATATGAGTGTGTGGAGCTATTATGAAATAGCACATAAACAACTGGTTCAAAGAGGGTAAAAGTACCATAATACATCAGAAGTCTCAGCCTTTTCTCTCTGAAGCATTGTGTACACTCTGGCCGGTGTGCCACTTTGTTCTGGCTGATTTATAGTGCCTTGACTGCATGAGATATTGCCCCTGCCTCTGCTAGCTAGCTGTGAATCTCTTGTGGCAGAACCGTGGACTAACCCTTCAGTGGTGGTAGTTGGCCTAGATCTGCGGGCACTGGTGCAATCCTTCGCAAAATGTCCTATTCCACCATAATTAAAGCAGGCTCTAATAGCTTTGTAACATACGCCTCCGTGGGTCTTACCACATGTCTCACACGGATGGGAAGGGAAGGAACTCCTGGTCGTCTGCTGACCAGATCTAGGTGGTTTCTGTCTTGAAAACCTTCCCCTACTAGATTTTCTACTGCTCTGTCCCCCAAAGTTCTTCCTCCTACCAGAATTACCACTGGAACTCTAACCCATTGATTTTTCGCTCTTCTCTTGTTCTGTCTTCTCCTTCTTAGGTGCCCCTTCTAATTCTATTTTCTCTAACTCCAGGGCTTGAGATATGAGTTCAAAGAAATTGTCATGTCAAAATCTGACACTTACAATCTCAGACTGGGCTTCAAACCAGACTCAAATCTTTTGCATTTTTCCCTACTGGTGGTTAGTAGACTCCCAGCATAGTGGCTTAAGCGGGAAAATTTCCTTTCATACTCAGCCACTAATCGGTTCCCCTGTTTTAGACTTAAAAATTCTTGTAACTTCATATCTGCATAAGTATCCATAACATATTTCTGTCTGAATTCCTTGAGGAAGTCGTCCCATGTTTGTCACACCCTACCCCTCTGTAAGGCATAACATGATCCCGTAGTATACCTAATGAATTACCAACTTCGCCTACTGATAACCCATTAAATACAGTACAAGGGATTTTCAAAACTTTTCTTACTTCTTTTACAGTGGTGAGCACTATTTACAGGTGTTAAAAACCTTTTTGAATTGAAGTGATAGGACTAACACATTTAAATTATTTGGAATTTCTGTAAAAATTTTGGCAGAGTGCCATCTGTATTTTGGATAAAACAGTTCTTCAAAAAACCTGTAAAAAGCAGTTTAATATATTTCCAAATCTCAACTCCAACATTTTTCAACACAACATATTTCTCAATTCAAATTCACAGTAATTTTTCAAAGTCTGAGATACAAGAAATATAATACAATTTTTACAAGTCAAAATATCTCATAATTATTTTACAACTTCAAAGTACAATTTGAATTTACACTGCTCAAAATAAAAAACAATATGTACATACAGTGGTCATACATTACAGTACAAAATGCAAAATGTAGTATACTCATTATACCCGAAAATCTTTCGCTGGGTGTACTAGCAGCCTATTCTGCTGCCCCGTCTGTCTGTCTACCTGCGACAGCAATAAAAAGCTATCGCTGAGACAATGTCTCAGTGGTGCACAACATTAACCAAATACAATTTAAATCACAATTCATAAATCAATATAAATAGTGGATACTTAAAACCATAGTTAATTTCAAGACAGTAATTGTCAACAAGAATTTAAACTCCATTTCTCAATATCACAATAAATTTCAATAAGTCAGATCATGGTTGAATTCAAAAGACAGTATATGTCAATAAGAGTTTAAATTCATTTCACTATCTCACAATACATATCAATAAATCGCACACAGCTTAATCATGTTCAAAAGTTCAATTCGTCCCAAAAGCTGATGGCTAATGAGGTATTCAATTCGTCCCAAAAGTCGATGACTAATGAGGAATAACATAGCTAGCTAGCAAAAATATGAGTACTCATCCAATTCGTCCTCAACAGGCACACACCTCAACACTTCAGCCAGAGAGGGAATTCAATTCGTCCCACTAGACAAGCTAGCGAGGAATACAATCAATATACATGATAGCTGTGGTTTCAAACTATTTCCAATGCTTTTCAATCAATAAGTATCCATCAATATCATTCAAACAATTTCTCACAGTTTCAAACCATTTACAATGCTTTTCAAGCAATAAATATCCATTCAAACACATTTCCACAATTTAAAACAATAATGTACAAATAGTCATAATTCATTTCAATTGAAAAATTCAAAAGAAATAGTTGTTGTGCACAAACCTCTGATAACTATCTCCTGGTCTAGACTCAGTGTTTCCTTCCCTTTTCCGGAGTCTTTACTAACTGAGAAACATAATTTGAAGTGTTTCAGTACTAAATTAAACTGTCTCTATCGATAATGCTTGATAAGTAATTCACTGAAAGCTATTATTTGCTTAATCACCTAATATATCGACCCTCGATGCGTTCTAGGTAAATTAGGTTTTAGTGTTACTAATATGTCACATTCGATAGTCTTTTAGGGTTGGTACATGTTACCAATTTCATTTCCTTGTTTGGTGCATTTTATCGCAACTTACTGGATTCCAGGATACTAGTTTGACCTAGCCGGACGACCTAGTTGCCTCAGTTTTCAGGTTTCGGTCAAAACTACAAACTTGTAGATCTATGTCTTATGGAATGCAGGGCAAAATTTTAGGTCATTCTGAGTTATGTAGACTAAGTTATGGTCATTTTACTATTGCTGGTCAAATGGCATCAAATTAGGTCATTTTAGGTCAAATTTGGGCAACTTTGGTTCGGCCAGTTTTTGGACCTGAACTTGTTCAAGCTGTTTGACTTGCTTATGGTCATTTCTGGGCTTTGGTGTCTTCATAAGACTTGTAGATATGGGTCGTAACTATTCATGGTTAAAATTTCAGGTCAATTGGACCTGTTTTGAGTGAGTTATGGCCTAAACACTAACTACTGTCCAAATGGTCAGTTTTCAGGCCTCACTTGCACTTAATCCGGATTTGGTCATTTTTCAAGCTACCTTGCAAGCAGAATTTTGGTATGTTTCCTTCATGAAAGTTGGTACATTTTGTGCCTAGTTTCACCTCCAATTGGTCTCATACCAATTGGAGTTGCACATTTAAATTTATAGGCTAAAATGCATACTGCCCTTAAATACATTGCATAAACATGTATCAACTACACATTTGCCTTGCTACAAGTCCACTTCTCTTACCAATTCTGTTTTGGTACATTGCCAAAACCATATATCACTTCACATTAAAATCATTTTGGGCAGAATACAAACATCCTTAATACACCAAATGAAGTCCTAACTCACAAGGTCCAAATACAACAATAGATACACATAAAATTCCTAATTATTACATACAATTTCCACAACCAATTTACATACATGTTCATCAACCCTCAATATCACAATTCATCCAACATCTTCATGAATTCAAACATTCATTAAGGAGTCCCAAGGCTGCCGAAATGCTCCACAATGCCAAAGTTTCTCATAATTCGTCAACTTCCATTTCAGGTGCACAATCACCATATACATGTGGAATTAACTTACTAGGACATTAATCACCCTACTCAACATAATTTCCCATCAAATATATGTAAGAATAAATCATCAAATGTACAACTCCATGGCTGTCCAAACTGGATATATCAATAACTCCTCAAAACTAAAAAATTTCTTCACAAAGCAAACACCCATAACATGCTTACAAAAATTAACAAAGAAATATTCAAAAACACAACCTTACCTATGGTTGGGACTTGCTAAACCTTCACTAAACTTCTTGATTTTGCTATCAAACTCTTCCTTATGATGTGGAGATAAAACTTAATGAAGCCACTTAGGTGATTAGAAGTGAAATAAAGGAGAGGATGAAGCTTTAAGCTACACGGCAATGGAGGATTTCCATTTCTTCAATTCGGCATCGTTGAGGGAAATGGGAGAAGATGAAATTTCAGAATGTGTAATGGACTTACACCTGCCCATTTAGCTTTTAATTTATTCCTTAGTGGTCCACTTACACAATTTAAATCATTTTATAAGTTTAATGTGCTAATTACAAAATTTTCACCCCACTTTTGGCTATTTGCATTAGGTACCACCAAACTAATTTTTTATTTTATTTTCTAAGTTTAATATTATTTATTTTTAATGGACATTTAGGTCAAAAGAAAATTCGGGATGTCAAATGACCATAATGCCCCTGTTCGGGTTACATTCCCGATTTTTCGATAACACCGGGTTTTGTCTGTTTTTCGATTTCTCACTTTTCCTTGTACTAATTATTTAATTTTTCTTTGATATTTCTAATGATATTTATACTTCAATTGATGTCTCTTTAAGTCCTATAAATATTTTCCAGGGTTCCCATGATCTAGGAGCTAGTCAACGGTCCACGCCGTGACTTCCCTATGATAACCATCGCTAGGGTTCTCGGCTCGTTTAACTTGGTTACATTTCTTTGCTATTATTTTTCCTTTGTTTTTCTTGTATTTTCTTTTCTTGTATTTCATTATTTTATGTCTCCTCACTCATAAAGAAGTGTAGTTCTAGGCATCCTAGCTGTCCGGATAACACTGGCCACTGGAACAGTAGAACGCACTACCGAACTTAGGGGTGTTACAATTCTCCCCCCTGGAGGTTCCACCAAATTGTAAGGGATGGTCTTTTACCAATTATACGCATCCCCTTATTGCAGAGTAACTAAATACTCAAATTAATTCATCTGTGCAATGCAGCTTCTTGAATACTCTATCTGTAACACCCCAAAGTTCGGTAGTGCGTTCTGCTGTTCCGGTGACCAGTGCTGTCCGGACAGCTAGGATGCCTAGAACTACACTTCAATGTGAGTGAGGAGACATAAAATAATGAAATACAAAAAAGAAAAAACAACAAAAAAAAAAGAAAAATAATAGAAAAGAAATGTAACCAAGTTAAGCGAGCCGAGAACCCTAGCGATGGTGATGACCAGAAGTCACGGCGTGGACCGTTGACTAGCCCTCGGATCATGGAACCTAAAAATATTTTTAGGACTCCAATAAATAATTATTGAAGTATAAATATCATTAGAAATATAAAAGAAAAATTAAATAATTATTACAATTAAAAGTTATAAATTTAAAATCGTAAAAAACCCGGTGTTATCTAAAAATCTGAATGCGACTAACAGGCATTATGGTCATTTGACACCCCGAATTGTCTTTTGACCTAAATTTCCATTAAAAATAAATAATATTACACTTAGAAAATAAAATGAAAATTAATTTGGGGGTACCTAATATAAATAGCCAAAAGTGGAGTAAAAATGTGTAAATAAAACATTTAACTTATTATATGATTTAATAAGTGTAAGTGGACCACTAAAGGGATAAATTAAACATAAAATGGGCAGGTGTAGGTTCATTAAACAATCTAAAAATTCTTTTCTTCCAAGTTCTTCAACAATGCCGAATTGAGGAAAAGAAAATCCTCCATTGCCGTTGGCCTTCAAGCTTGATCTTCTCCTTTATTTCACTTCTAATCACCTAGGTAGCTTCACAAAAATTGGTCTACACATCACAAGGAAGATATTGATACCAAATTTGAGAAGTTTGGTGAAGGTTTAGCAAGTTACAATTAAAGGTAAGTTTGCATTTTTGAGAATTTCTTTGTTAAAGTTTATGTTCATGTTATGGGTGTTAGTTTGGTGAAGGAAAATTTTGAGTTTGAAGGGTTATTCTTGTTTTCATTTTGGACAGCCATGAGTCACATTTTTTATGAGATATTTGTGCATATAATTGATGAGAAATGGTGTTGATCATGATGAATTAGTAACCTAGTGAATTATTTCATGTTTATATGGTGATTTATGCACTTGGATGGGAATTAGTAAATTGGATGGCACTTTGATGTTGAAGAATGGTTTATGCAGCTTGGGGACACTTGAGTAATGGTATATATTGAAGGAAGTGTGGGCAGAATATTGACCTAGAAGGTTGATGAGATGTATGTAGATTGATATTGTAAAGTGTATGTAAAATTTGTAATGGTTAGGTGTGTTTGTAATGGTAATTAGAAATTGTAATTATGAATGATATTTGGTGTGTTGAGGGTAATGGTAATCTGCCCAAAATAATGTTAATGTAAAGTAGATAATGCTTTTGGTAATGTACCAAAACAGATTGGTAGGGTATGGAAGTAAACTTTGCAAGTTAAATGTGTGTTTGAAGTTGGGGTGTGAAATGCATATTGAGGGCAGTGTATATTTTAGCCTATAACCTGAAATGTGTAACCTCAATTGGTATGAGACCAATTTGAGGTGAAACTAGGCACAAAATGTGCCAACTTTCATTGAGAAACCATACCAAAATTCTGCTTGCAAGGTGATGTGAAAAATGACCAATTCGGATTAGGTACACTTGAGACCTAAAAACTGACCATTTGGGCAGCAGTGAGTATTTAGGCCATAACGCAGTCAAAACAGGTCCAATTGATCTGAAATTTTAACCATGAATAGTTAAGACCCATACCTACAAGTCTTATGAAGACACCAAAACCCAGAAATGACCAGAAGCAAGTCAAAAAGCTTGCACAAGTTCGGGTCCAAAAACTGGCCGAACCAGAATTGACCAATTTGACCTAAAATTGACCTAAAATGGTACCATTTGACCAGCAATAGTATAATGACCATAACTCGGTCTACTTAACTCGGATTGACCTGAAATTTTGCACCGCGTGCAATAAGACCTAGATCTACAAGTTTGTAGTTTCGACCGAGACCCGAAAACCGAGGGAACTAGATCGTCCGGTTAGGTCAAACCAGTGTTCCGGAATCCAGCAATTTGCATTAAAATGCACTAAACAAGGAAATGACTTTAGTAAAACGTACCAAACCTAAAACCCTATCGAATGTGACATATTAACGACACTAAAACCTAAATTACCTAAAACGCAATGAGGGTCGGTATATTAGGTGATTAAGTGAATAATTGAGTTCAGTGCATTATTTACCAAACACCATCGATAGAGACAGTTTAATTTAGTACTGAAACACTTCAAATTGTGTTTCTCAGTTACCAAAGACTCAGGAAAAGGGAAGGAAACACTGAGTCCAGATCAGGGAGACAGTCATCAGAGGTTTGTGCACAACTAGTTTTTAATTGATTTTTTTTTTGAATATTTCATATGATTAAATGACATATTTTTTTTATGTATTATGTTTAACAAGCATTGGATTTAATTCAATGATTATTGAAATTGTTATAGTATGTATGAATTTAGCTTTGTGAAATGGTATTTCCACAAATATTAAGCATTGTTATGGATTGAATAAAGTATGTTTTGGAAAATTGTGATAGAACATGTTTTGAATTGTGATGGTAATTTTCATGGAAAAATGCAAATTTATGATTTGAATTGTGATGAGCATAAAAAAATTATTGGATATTTGAATTGAATTTGAATCGAATTATATTGTGATTTATGCTCACTAAAAGGATTGTGATATTATTTTATATCTCACTATAGATGCTTGACTAGGTTATTACCCGTCTCTCTCATTTGTTGAGAAGACAATGGAGTGAGTTGTGTTTTGATTACCATGGTACGTGCACAGGCTTAGATTTTCCTCTGATTTGAGGTTAGATCTAAGTTTATTTTATCGTTATGGCCCTTGCGGAAGATTCATTATTGTGATGATCAGTGCACGATGATTCGACCTCCCCGACCATAGGGAGTTAGAATCTGATTCGACCTCCCCGACCATAGGGAGTTAGAATCACATCGAATATGGCCCTTTCGGATTAGTCTTGCATAGTTAGTGACATAAAGAATGAGTTTTGAGATACAGTACGATTTTTGAAATACAGTATGATTTTTGAGATACAACATGATTTTTGAGATACAGCTTGATTTTTGAGATACATAATGGCTTTTGAATGGTAAGAAATGGTGATTTCAATTATGGTTTATGTGTAATTGATTTTGTTGGAATTACTTAAATGGATAGTCAAGATTTGATAAATTGAATTTTGTGATCCAAGTCATTTATACAAATGATTTACATTATTGGCAATGAATATTTTGAGTTGTGGAATTTGATGAGTATTCAGATTTCCAAATTAATTACTGTAAATTTTGTCAATATATATATTGTACTATGTTTTAAATTATAGTTGTGCACCACTGAGTTCACCACTCAGCGATAGCTTTGTATGCTGTCGCAGGTAAGAAGAGCATAGAGCAGTGATTAAGTTGCTTTGAGGATACATTCAGATCAGCCCCAGGTATATCATAGATATACCCATGTACATAGGTTTTGATGTAAGCATGTAATAATATGTATGTAAATTATTTGAGCAGTTGTATAAAAACTCTTGTAAAACATTTTGGTATGTAATTAAATGTAAATTATTGTAAATGTAAATTTGAGATTTCATTTACTTGAATAGTTTTGTATTATAATTCCTTTATCTCAGTCTTCGAAAAATCACTATGGATTTGAGTTGAGAAATATGTTGTGTTGAAAAATATGTTGGAGTTGAGATTTGCAAATACATATTGAAGTGCTTTTTACAGGTTTTCTGAAGAACTGTTTTGTCCAAAATATAGATGGCACTCTGCCAAAATTTTTACAGAAATTCCAAATAAACCAAATGAGTTAGTTGTTTCACTTCAGTTCATCAAAGTCTTTAACACCTGTAAATAGTGCTCACCACTGTAAAAGAAGTAAGAAAAGTTTTTTTTAAAATCCCTTGTAGTGTACTTAATGGGTTATCAGTAGACGGAGTTGGTAATTCATTAGGTATACTACGGGATCATGTTATGCCTTACAGAGGGGTAGGGTGTAACATGTTTTAGTGGTATCAGAGCAATGGTTTTAAAGTGAATTTCGAACTGTGAATTTGAAATCTTTTTGTCGGTAACTACAACTGCTCAAATGTTTGATACATATAGTACATTTACATCATAAATGTGAACTAATGGAGAGGAATCTCCTTGTGTTGGTTGTACAGGAATAGAAAATTCTGTGAGAAAAATGGAAGAGAAGAATGAGATAATAGAACAGTCTGTGATGGCAGAAGAACAAGTTGAGGCCCCAGCTCCACAAAATGTCAAAAGCCTGACTGCACTGGGTACAAATTATCGCACAAATGGCCCACAAATGGCCACTTTCTTCCAACAAATGGTCGATAATCACCCCAAGCCCAAGTATTGCACTCCAACCCCACAAGGGCGGTGTGAAATGGAAAAGAGGAGAAACCTATGGGTCGAGCTCGAATAAGAATTTGAGAAAGAGAAAAGAATTTGAGGAACCCCGAGCTCAGGGATATGATAGAGGTGGATCAGTAAGACAGAGACCATCAAGGTCCAGTCGTCGAACAACTAGAAGTTCCTACCCTTCCCGCCAATGTGAAACTTGTAGAAGATATCATGGTGGGATATGCTATAAGGCGTCTGGAGCCTGCTACAATTGTGGAAAACTTGGACACTTTGCTAAAGATTGTACTAAACCACCTCGATCTACTCTCCGGATTTCACTGCATCGATCGAGTCAAGATAGAAATAGAGTTGGTACTCCTCACCACTATAACACGTTGAATCAACCCGAATATAGTAGCGCACTACCGTGAGCGCCCACTATGCGCCAAGGAGAAAGAGCAGAAACTTCGGATGTAGCTGCTGGTAAGTTTTTAATTTTTGAAGGAAACAATTAGTTATTATTTGATCCCAGCACTACTTAGTTGTGTGTTAGTATTAGAACTATATGTTTTGTTGCTATTCCTTTCCAAGGGGAATAAATTTGATGCGTTAGTGACTAGTCTTTTAGAATCAAAACTACAATAACAAGTATGATTGACATTAATCTTGGAAGAATTGCTAGCTAAAAGTATTTTCTAACATACAATAAACTATAAAGCTAATTGGCAAGCCTACTTAATGTAAGGCAAGAGGACCTAAAAGTAAGTTACAAGAATAGAATCGCTCTAGATGAGGGCAAAGATATTACTGTTAGTAATTATTAATGGATATTGTAATTAGAATCAGTTTAGGATATTTGTGGATTCAAGTAAGATAAGATGTTAGAAAACCTAGTCCATGAGGTTATAACATAGTGACTATATAATGTTCTCAATGTTTGTATTGTAAGCTACAGATTACAGTACCGATACGGGATTATTGTGTAGAGCTACGTACTTCCTCGTGATACAGTAAATTAAGAATATTTGTCAGTAATCTATAAATTGATACCGTTCCACACGAATAGAGTACTAGTACTGGAAATAAAGATGAAAATGTTAGTCAGAAAATTATGACTTCAGAACTAGTCTATCAAACGACTACACTTGTAAGGTAGCTAGAGTCAGTGACTCGATTACATTAATGTGAATTACTGCACTCCCAAGAATTGCTATAAGCTTAGAGATATCAGTACAACGTATCATCCTCAGACAGATGGACAATTGAAACAAGTGATTCAGGTAAATTTTAAAACTCATTGAGTTTCTATAAATAATGAAATGAAATGATAATAATAACCTGTAATACGTGATAAGCCCTCAAGAATATATCGAGAACTTGTGTCATTGAATCCGAGAGGAGATGGGACAGATACATCCCACTAACAGAATTTGTATACATTAATAAGTGTCAAGCTAGCATACGAGTGGCACCCTATGAAACATTGTAAGGGAACAGATAACTATGGATGTTGTGATGAGACTTCCGAGGACACATAATAGTCAAGATGCAGTATAGGTCATAATTGATAGATTGACCAAGTCTGCTCACTTTTTGCCAGTTCGGATGGACTATAGCCTGGAAAGATTGGTCAGATTGTACATATATGAAATTGTAAAACTACGTGGAGTGCCAGTATCAATTGTATCTGATAGAGATCCTAGGTTCACTTCTAGATTCTGGGGTAGTCTTCAGAGAGCCCTAGGAACTAGATTGAACTTCAGCACAACATTCCACCCACAGACAGATGGCCAACCTGAAAGAGTTATTCAGATATTGGAGGATATGCTACGGGCTTGTGTGATTGAATTTGAAGGTAGTTGGGATACACACTTGCCTTTGATTGAGTTTGCTTATAACAGCAGCTACCAATCAAGCATAGGGATGCCTCCATATGAAGCTTTATATGGCAGAAAGTGCAGAACTCCCTTATGTTGGGATGAAGTAGAGGAAAGAAAGGTGATTGGGCCAAAATTTGTTCAGCAGACATAGGAAAAGATCAAATTGATCAGAGATAGACTCAAGGCTGCGTCAGACCGTCAGAAGTCTTATGTTGATCTGAAGAGAAGATATATTGGATATGCAGTGGGTGATAAAGTATTCCTCAAAGTTTTTCCTTGGAAGAGGAATGTGAGATTTGGCAAAAAGGGGAAACTGAGTCCTCGTTTCATCGGATCATATGAGGTTTTGGAAAGAGTGGGTCCTTTGGCATACCGGTTGGCATTACCTCCAGAGCTAGCAAGGATACACAGTGTCTTCCATGTGTCCATGTTAAGGAGGTACAGATCAGACCCATCTCATGTACTGTCAGTTGAAGAGATTGAAGTAAATCCAGACCTCTCATATGAGGAAGAACCCATAAGAATTCTGGCTTATGAGGTGAAGCAGCTGAGGAACAAACAGATACCCCTGGTTAAAGTGCTGTGGAACCATCATTCAGGCCAGGAAGCTACTTGCGAACGTGAAGAGGATATGAGGAGACAGCACCCACAGCTGTTCAGAGACTAATGCCAGGTAAAATTTCGAGACAAAATTTATTTAAGGGGGGGAGAATTCTAACACCCCAAAGTTCGGTAGTGCGTTCTGCTGTTTCGGTGACCAGTGCTGTCCGGACAGCTAGGATGCCTAGAACTACACTTCAATGTGAGTGAGGAGACATAAAATAATGAAATACAAAAAAGAAAATACAAGAAAAACAAAGGAAAAATAATAGCAAAGAAATGTAACCAAGTTAAGCGAGCCGAGAACCCTAGCGATGGGTGACCGCACCAGGAAGTCACGGCGTGGACCGTTGACTAGCCCTGGACTGCGGGGAACCCTGAAAAATATTTTTAGGACTCCAATAAATATTTATTGAAGTATAAATATCATTATAAATATCAAAGAAAAATTAAATAATTAGTACAAAGAAAAGTGAGAAATCGAAAATCGGACAAAACCCGGTGTTATCGAAAAATCGGGAATGCGACCCGAACAGGGGCATTATGGTCATTTGACACCCCGAATTGTCTTTTGACCTAAATTTCCATTAAAAATAAATAATATTACACTTAGAAAATAAAATGAAAATTAATTTGGGGGTACCTAATATAAATAGCCAAAAGTGGAGTAAAAATGTGTAAATAAAACATTTAACTTATTATATGATTTAATAAGTGTAAGTGGACCACTAAAGGGATAAATTAAACATAAAATGGGCAGGTGTAGGTTCATTAAACAATCTAAAAATTCTTTTCTTCCAAGTTCTTCAACAATGCCGAATTGAGGAAAAGAAAATCCTCCATTGCCGTTGGCCTTCAAGCTTGATCTTCTCCTTTATTTCACTTCTAATCACCTAGGTAGCTTCACAGAAAATGGTCTACACATCACAAGGAAGATATTGATACCAAATTTGAGAAGTTTGGTGAAGGTTTAGCAAGTTACAATTAAAGGTAAGTTTGCATTTTTGAGAATTTCTTTGTTAAAGTTTATGTTCATGTTATGGGTGTTAGTTTGGTGAAGGAAAATTTTGAGTTTGAAGGGTTATTCTTGTTTTCATTTTGGACAGCCATGAGTCACATTTTTTATGAGATATTTGTGCATATAATTGATGAGAAATGGTGTTGATCATGATGAATTAGTAACCTAGTGAATTATTTCATGTTTATATGGTGATTTATGCACTTGGATGGGAATTAGTAAATTGGATGGCACTTTGATGTTGAAGAATGGTTTGCGGCAGCTTGGGGACACTTGAGTAATGGTATATATTGAAGGAAGTGTGGGCAGAATATTGACCTAGAAGGTTGATGAGATGTATGTAGATTGATATTGTAAAGTGTATGTAAAATTTGTAATGGTTAGGTGTGTTTGTAATGGTAATTAGAAATTGTAATTATGAATGATATTTGGTGTGTTGAGGGTAATGGTAATCTGCCCAAAATAATGTTAATGTAAAGTAGATAATGCTTTTGGTAATGTACCAAACCAGATTGGTAGGGTATGGAAGTAAACTTTGCAAGTTAAATGTGTGTTTGAAGTTGGGGTGTGAAATGCATATTGAGGGCAGTGTATATTTTAGCCTATAACCTGAAATGTGTAACCTCAATTGGTATGAGACCAATTTGAGGTGAAACTAGGCACAAAATGTGCCAACTTTCATTGAGAAACCATACCAAAATTCTGCTTGCAAGGTGATGTGAAAAATGACCAATTCGGATTAGGTACACTTGAGACCTAAAAACTGACCATTTGGGCAGCAGTGAGTATTTAGGCCATAACTCAGTCAAAACAGGTCCAATTGACCTGAAATTTTAACCATGAATAGTTAAGACCCATACCTACAAGTATTATGAAGACACCAAAACCCAGAAATGACCAGAAGCAAGTCAAAAAGCTTGCACAAGTTCGGGTCCAAAAACTGGCCGAACCAGAATTGACCAATTTGACCTAAAATTGACCTAAAATGGTACCATTTGACCAGCAATAGTATAATGACCATAACTCGGTCTACTTAACTCGGATTGACCTGAAATTTTGCACCGCGTGCAATAAGACCTAGATCTACAAGTTTGTAGTTTCGACCGAGACCCGAAAACCGAGGGAACTAGATCGTCCGGTTAGGTCAAACCAGTGTTCCGGAATCCAGCAATTTGCATTAAAATGCACTAAACAAGGAAATGACTTTAGTAAAACGTACCAAACCTAAAACCCTATCGAATGTGACATATTAACGACACTAAAACCTAAATTACCTAAAACGCAATGAGGGTCGGTATATTAGGTGATTAAGTGAATAATTGAGTTCAGTGCATTATTTACCAAACACCATCGATAGAGACAGTTTAATTTAATCTTGAAACACTTCAAATTGTGTTTCTCGATTACAAAGACTCAGAAAAGGAAGGAAACACGAGTCGGATCGTGAGACAGTCATCAGAGGTTTGTGCACAACTAGTTTTTAATTGATTTTTTTTTTGAATATTTCGTATGATTAAATGACATATTTTTTTTATGTATTATGTTTAACAAGCATTGGATTTAATTCAATGATTATTGAAATTGTTATAGTATGTATGAATTTAGCTTTGTGAAATGGTATTTCCACAAATATTAAGCATTGTTATGGATTGAATAAAGTATGTTTTGGAAAATTGTGATAGAACATGTTTTGAATTGTGATGGTAATTTTCATGGAAAAATGCAAATTTATGATTTGAATTGTGATGAGCATAAAAAAATTATTGGATATTTGAATTGAATTTGAATCGAATTATATTGTGATTTATGCTCACTAAAAGGATTGTGATATTATTTTATATCTCACTATAGATGCTTGACTAGGTTATTACCCGTCTCTCATTTGTTGAGAAGACAATGGAGTGAGTTGTGTTTTGATTACCATGGTACGTGCATAGGCTTAGATTTTCCTCTGATTTGAGGTTAGATCTAAGTTTATTTTATCGTTATGGCCCTTGCGGAAGATTCATTATTGTGATGGTACTGTGCACGATGATTCGACCTCCCCGACCATAGGGAGTTAGAATCTGATTCGACCTCCCCGACCATAGGGAGTTAGAATCACATCGAATATGGCCCTTTCGGATTAGTCTTGCATAGTTAGTGACATAAAGAATGAGTTTTGAGATCTGATCACGATTTTTGAAATCTGATTATGATTTTTGAGATACAACATGATTTTTGAGATACAGCTTGATTTTTGAGATACATAATGGCTTTTGAATGGTAAGAAATGGTGATTTCAATTATGGTTTATGTGTAATTGATTTTGTTGGAATTACTTAAATGGATAGTCAAGATTTGATAAATTGAATTTTGTGATCCAAGTCATTTATACAAATGATTTACATTATTGGCAATGAATATTTTGAGTTGTGGAATTTGATGAGTATTCAGATTTCCAAATTAATTACTGTAAATTTTGTCAATATATATATTGTACTATGTTTTAAATTATAGTTGTGCACCACTGAGTTCACCACTCAGCGATAGCTTTGTATGCTGTCGCAGGTAAGAAGAGCATAGAGCAGTGATTAAGTTGCTTTGAGGATACATTCAGATCAGCCCCAGGTATATCATAGATATACCCATGTACATAGGTTTTGATGTAAGCATATAATAATATGTATGTAAATTATTTGAGCAGTTGTATAAAAACTCTTATAAAACATTTTGGTATGTAATTAAATGTAAATTATTGTAAATGTAAATTTGAGATTTCATTTACTTGAATAGTTTTGTATTATAATTCCTTTATCTCAGTCTTCGAAAAATCACTATGGATTTGAGTTGAGAAATATGTTGTGTTGAAAAATATGTTGGAGTTGAGATTTGCAAATACATATTGAAGTGCTTTTTTACAGGTTTTCTGAAGAACTGTTTTGTCCAAAATATAGATGGCACTCTGCCAAAATTTTTACAGAAATTCCAAATAAACCAAATGAGTTAGTTGTTTCACTTCAGTTCATCAAAGTCTTTAACACCTGTAAATAGTGCTCACCACTGTAAAAGAAGTAAGAAAAGTTTTTTTTAAAATCCCTTGTAGTGTACTTAATGGGTTATCAGTAGACGGAGTTGGTAATTCATTAGGTATACTACGGGATCATGTTATGCCTTACAGAGGGGTAGGGTGTAACACTATCCATTCGTTCTAGCCATTGCTCTGCTTCCAGTGGATCTACCGTTCCTTTAAATTCAATTGCCCCATATTTTAACAGCTTATCATATTGTCTAACTAGAGGTGATGGTTGCATTGCCAGTGCTTGAATGGGGGCTTGGACTAGCATATTTCTAGCTATTTGTTGAAACAGAGCAGCCATTTATGGGGCAAATTATGCAAGGAACTGCTGCATTGGTGGAGTTGGTGTAGCTGACCCACTAGCGTTCTAAGGAGCTGGGGATTCCCCCTGTTTCTCAGCCGCAACTGATTGCTCTACCGAGCGATCACCTTCTTTCATTTCAATCAAAGGGCTATTCTATCTCTTGAACAAACAACATAAGCATATTTCCTTCTATTAGTTTATATTCATGATGTAATGCACTATATGTATCAATTAATAACATTGAGTAGTTGTACTTATCAAGAAAAATGTTCAAATTCACAGTTCAAAACATGCTTTGAAAACTAGCTCTGATACCACCAAAATATGTCACACCTTATCCCTACATAAGACATAACATGATCCCGTAATATATCTAATGAATTACCGAACTTCGCCTACCGATAACCCATTAAATATATTATAAGGGATTCTAAACAAATTCAATTCATCTTAAAGTTTGAAGTGATGTTAAATAATTATTAAAGAGCTTTTAAATGAGCTTTACATCATAAATTGTAATTTTAATTAATTCAATATTTCTAAAATTTTACAGAAATTTTTTGTAGAGTAAAAGCTAAAATCTAAGAAAATAGTTCTTCAAAACCTATTAAAAACACTTCATAAAAATATATTTTCCATAACTCAACTTAAATCATCACATTTCAATCTCAATAATCTCCATCATGAGGAAACTAATTCATTATTTGTAGAATTCAAAAAGAACATAAATATTGTATTTATTGGAATAACAAAGTTCATATTACAAAAATTTACATTGACCAAAATAACATTACAAGCTTTTTGTACAACTTCTCAACGTTCACATAATAATACACACAGATCACTTTACATCAAAAGAAGGTTTACAAAGGGTATAATCAATATACCCGAAAATAGATCCAAAATAATGCTCTCACTGCTGCCATAAGCAGCTCACTCTGCTACCTTATCTATCTCCTCACCTGTGACAGCATAAATAAGCTCAAACATAGGGGTGTAGCTTTAGGTGTTTGGCTTTTCATGCAGTCCTTAGATCAATGGTGTTGATTTTCTGCTTTAGCTCTTTCACATGTGGTAACCCCTAATCATATGTCTAGGTAATTGCCCCCTCTTTCAAGGACTTAGGAGGCTTTGGCTTTTCTTTCTCTTCAGTTGGCTCATAATCTAAACCATAACTCGTGATCTGCCCCTTCATCTCAAGAAAAGTCACCAGGCTATCTATTCTTTTTCCTAGGCCCATGCCGAAAAAAAACTTCACCCCTTTCTTCACAGTACCTACTTTTGGATCCATCAAGTTTTCATAGATCCTAGCAACTTGAAAACTAGAGATTGGTGGAGCTGAACCATCTAGTTGTAATGAACTACCTCCTCATCAAAATTGGTCAAAACATCTAAATGACCCTCATCATAGCTAGAATTATCACAAATATCAACAACCATTATAGACTGAGGTTCATTGGGCTTTTGGATGGGTTGGATAGGTTCACTGGGCTTTTAGATGGGTTGGATAAGTTCATTGGGCTTTTGGATGGGTTGGATAAAGTCAATAATGCTGTTAGGGTTATTTGGGGTGATGGAGATCATGTAGAGACCTAGTGTAGGTGGAAATTTTGGCTAGGCATAGGGCTTTTGGGTTGATTTTCTGTGTCAATTATCCTTTTGGCATCAATTAGGTCTTAGATATCATGCTTAAGTTGAAAGCATCGATCGAGTGTCATGATGTGGGCTTGGTAGAACCGGCAACATTGGTTGATATCATAGCTAGGTGGGAGTGGATTTTGTAGTGGTGCAGGTGCTAAGAGCTATAGGAGGTCTTGAACTTTGAGACCCTCCAAAACTTCGGATAAGGGTTGGCTGAATTGGAAAAAATCTCCTTGGGGTGTGAGACACAATTTGAACCTCAATAACTTTAATGCCACTTAATTGGCCTACCTTAGGGCCTCTTTCTAAAGTTGACCACAATTGTCTCTTCTAGCTCAAACATCTTGGCATTCAATATTGCATCAAGCACGACCATAGTTTCTTCCATCTTAAGTAGTGCAGGTGAAATCCTTACTAGTCTCTTCTCTTCCCTAACCCAAGTGACCTGATAGGAAGTCTCTTTGGTGTGTTTTGAGGCTATGTTTGCTAAAAGAAATAGGATTTAAGGGTTAACCTAAGCATGCTATGTACATGAATGCAATGCATGAATGGACCATTTTTTTCTTTTTTTCTTTTTTTTTTGCCTTTACTTTTATAAAACCAAAACCGAACCATACCAATAGAACCAAAACTGAACCAAAACCAGACCATATAAACTGAACTAAAATCGGACCAAAGACTGAATCAAAATCGAAAAAAAAATCTCCAGAACTGAATCTTCGCCCCCTTATACCTTCAACTCTCACGTGCAGGGTAAGAAAAAAATTCTATCCTAGGCTATGGTACACTGGACACACCAACAGGGGGTGGTCCAGGACGATCCTTCCCTCACAAACAAAGGATTTATATCCTTAAAGTTTAACCATAAGTAAGCATCCTCTTGCTTAACATGGGTTTTGAAATGGACTTGGGCCTATACACACATTGGGTTTATGCATAGGCCTAGGTTCATCTCAACTACCACTAGAACTTATGGTTTAAATAGTAAGGTTATAAATCCAGCACAACAAAAATCTACGGGATACCTAGGGTTGAAATCTATGGCTCATGGGCTTCATTGGGTAGGAAAAGGGTCACCCATGCAAGAGCTTGTTCATTAAGCACAACGGCCGGAATTGTGGCTCTTATATATACTCAAAGATACAATCATGGGGTGCTAGCATTCACCAATTCGTCATAGCTCGAGTAGAACTATGGTCTCCTTGGCTAGTACTAGCGGGGCTAAAAAGGGTAAGAGTGATCCGTGTGATAGTGTAGTGCAATGCAAAAAGTTTAACAGAGGAATAATATTAGACTAATAGAAACATGTTGGAGTAACTATCCATTTAGTCCCCAGTGGAGTCGCCAAAACTGTGGGGGTGGGGGCGTGAGGCGAAATATCATCCATTAGAATTATATAAAATGCACCAGGTAATGCCCAGGAAAAATGGTGGAGTCACAATGGTCTCACTTAAGTACCACCTCCTTAGACAGCATTTCCTAGACATGTACTTCATACAATCCTAATAGAATTAAACCACTGGTAAGTACCATCTTCCCATAACACTACCACGGTACTAAGGATTTATGCCACGAAGGCATAGATAGACAGGAGTCGCCACCCGGGAAATAACCGGGACATATTCAGTGTTTCTTCTGAGGGTCATGGATGGCAACTTACTCCTTGCAGAGTTTCCACAACCGTCATTACCATAGCCCAATGTCTAGGTTCGGGATAGTGGGTACGTAAGGGGAAGGTGTTAGGCACCCCTTACGCCTGGTCTAACCTCGTTAACTCGAGTGCCAGTCCTCTACTAATGTTTCTAGAAGTCTTGTTTATTATTCCTTTATTAAACTTTATCCTAAAAAATGCAATTCTAATCCTACACACGTAAGTAATTCACAAAAAGGTTTGTTGTTTACACACAATTTTCATGCACAAGTAATTCCTATCTATGGGGTTGCTAATTATTTAAATGATATTTACCAGATGACTAAAATTAATTTATTATTGGGAATTTAATTTACAAACAAATTCAATTTCAAATAACCCTATGTTTCTATTTAACCTAATTAATTAATTTTCACCAAGTTACCCTAAGGATAATTGAACTAAGTTAATTATGTACATGTGTAATTTATTCTAATATCACATAAGTCCCAAACATTCACAACCTAATAAAGATTTCTAACATGCAAATTTATTTTACAATTACCAAGTATTAAATTAAATTTATTTACATGCCAATGTTAGTTTAATTTACAAACAATATTAATTTTAATATACAAAGTATTTATTTGAATTAATTACATGCAAAAGTCAGTTAAATTAAAAACAAAGTTATTTTTAATTTACCAAATAAAAGTTCTATTATTACTACAATTTCATGCCAATGGTTATTCGAGAAGTTTAGAGCTACTTACCTGTTGGTAAATGCAGTTGCCATTGGGGCAAGCTACCCTTAAAAAAGGGTCTTCTCTTCTAGTATGGCAATGATATCCCTAGCTTACTCCCGTTTAGCTCCATACAAGCTCCACGCAAATGCCCTCTTTGGTACTTACCTTAGGGCTACTTATCAATTTTGTTTGTAATAAAAGAAATAAAGAAACTAAAGAAAATAAAAGAAATAAAGAAAATATTAATAACAATTTACATTGGATTATAACTCTAGTTTCCTAAAGGGTTAAGACTCCTAATTAGTTACAACTACCTAATAGTCTAAGTCTTCTAACATGATCCAAACACTTTATAACACTTCTTGAATTAAAAGAACACAGAAAAATAGATCAAATATCAATTAAAACCTAAGAAAATACAAGAACATGCATAAATATACAATTTCTAAATTATGGCAGATTAATGGTAGCAAGAAATCCGATTTTTTAAAAATAGTTATACATGCCTAAAAATCATAAAAAAATTACAGAAGACAGCCTACATATCATAAAAGATCATAAAATTTATAAATCAAACAAAACCCTAGCCGAATGGTCTACATAAATCGTAACTTTTCTAAGTGACAGAATCGTACTATTTTTTTTGTAAAATTCATAACTCATTAATCTCAATAGATATGAATGCAAAGCCAATTGGAAAAGATTCATAAGATTCTGAAGTTAATTTTAGACACTAGATTTGCACAAAAATATTAAGGAACAAGGGAGATATGGGCTCCACAAGTCGGATATCCTGCAAATCAGATTTTACAGGAACCCTAACTTCAAACAGCTATAACTTACAAAATATTAAAGCTTTTTTAGTGATTCTTGACCCTAAAATTAATGGAATTTCGTGTAGAATATGAGTATAATTTTTACAAATTTTTTACAGATTCAGAAAATAAAGAAATATAATAAAAATACAAGAGACAGAAATTAAACATGTGCAGAGTTGTGTATCCCCTCAAATTAAACATGATTACATGATCAATATGAACATATAAAATAAATTGAAGACAAGGAACATAGAATTAAAATATTGTATGGCATAGATCTTGAAAAGTAAACAATAAAAACTAACCTTTCAGAAATCTTGTATGAAAATCTTCTTGAAGAAAAGAAAAAATAAGGAAGAACTCAAAGAGTTTTGAATGTCTCTAAATTTCCTATAGCTTTGAATTTTCTCTTCCTCTTTTCTCCCATCATCCTTTCTTCTCTTCTCTAGTAGGGTATTTATAGGGTTTTGGGAGAAAGGTGTGATAGGGTTTGGAGTCTTAGGGTGATAAAGTTTAGACGACTTAAACAACTGCGATTGCATAATTTGAATAAGACTGGGATATGGGTGAGGTGTTTCAACCAATAGAAAGACAGGAAAAAATAGAAGGCACCAATAGGGAATGAGGAAGAGGTGTGGTAGGATTTGGAGTCTTAGGATGATAAAGTTTAGATGACTTAAACAACTATAATTGCAGAATTCGAATAAGACTGGGATATGGGTGAGGTGTTTAAACCAATAGGAAGACAGGAAAAAATGGAAGGCACCAATAGGGAATGAGGAAGAGGTGTGGTAGGATTTGGAGTCTTAGGGTGATAAAGTTTAGACGACTTAAACAACTGCGATTGCAGAATTTGAATAAGACTGGGATATGGGTGAGGTGTTTCAACCAATAGGAAGACAGGAAAAAATGGAAGGCACCAATAGGGAGTGAGAAAGAGAGTGGGGTCAAGGAGGAGAGAGATATTTTGTTATTTTAATTTTTAGAAAAGAATTAAATGAGTCCCATTTAAAATTCCTAACTAGGCTTTCTTAGGCCCATAGAGCCCAATTAAACTTAATTAGATCCATTTAAGAACTACCCATATTAAATTTAAACAAAATAAAATTTTATTTAAATTTAATTAAATTAATTTCCCCAAAATTTTATTATTATTTTTATTTTTTTCAAGATCATGCCACGGAATTAATAATTCAACTCCATGCCTCCAATTACATCTTACAGTCATATAACTTTTCATCATCGGGTTTCCCACGGCCTCAATGCACATACTCATCACAAAATAAGGGTCTACAGTTTGCCCCCCACTTTGGCGAAAGTTGAAATCAATGCGAAAGCATTGCTCAAGTTTCGTCAAAGTGAAACTCAAATTTCTAATAACTATGAAACATTTGCTATGAGGATCAAGTATATCTTGCTCGGTCGACATACTATATGTTATGAGACTAGCTACGGTCTCATAACAGTAATAACTGTGTCATGTGAAAAAATGAGTGTATCTTGCTCTGTCGATATACTCTGCGTTATGAGACTAGCTACGGTCTCATAACAGTGATAACTGTGTCATGTGAAAATTGAGTGCATCTTGCTCTGTCGATACACTCTGTGTCATGAGACTAGCTACGGTCTCATAACAGTGATAACTTTGTAATGTGAAAATCGAATGCATCTTGCTCTGTCGATACACTCTGCATCATGAGACTAGCTACGGTCTCATGATAATGGCAACTCTGTGTTTTGAAATGTTGTGGATTCGTATTTAGGACCGCAGTCCTAAACTACCTACGTATCACCCTCGCTATCCTGAGGAAGAATCAGACCCACTCGTAGTTTGACACTTGAAACTGTGGTGATGCATGTTCTTCTACGCCTTACACACCTACAGGTGACATGTTGATGCGTGTTCTTCTACGCCTTACACAACTATGTCATGTGCCCTAAACAACGTCTAAGGACTTACCAAAAAACATTTGTCATGAAATGTTGTGGGTTCATATTTAGGACCGCAGTCCTAAACTACCTACGTATCCCCCTCGCTATCCTGAGGAAGAATTAGACCCTCTCGTAGTTCGACAATTGAAACTGTGGTGATGCATGTTCTTCTATGCCTTACACACCTACAGGTGACATGTTGATGCATGTTCTTCTATGCCTTACACAGCTATGTGATGCGCCCTAAACAACGTCTAAGGACTTACCAAAAAATATCAAATTCATGATTTGAAAAAAAATTAGAATGACTGGGTTTCAAAATTCTCTCTGATTTTTATGCTTCCTGTATGCTACTTCCTATCATGGGCATAATGATTTTGCTAAAGATTCTAAAAAAACTTAGTCCTCTGGGGACCTCTTTTTGCAAAAACTTTTTTTATAGTCTCAAAGTTTTTTAGAAGAATTGTTCACCATAAAAGACTTCCTTAAGGTCACAATACAATTTCCCTCTGATTTTTCTTTTTTTTCTCTCCCCCCATGGTTTCTGCCTTGACTCATTTCTCTTTCATGAACTCCATTCTCTGTGCCCTAACTTTTGCCTGAAATGTCCTTTTGGATTTTCATCTCAGCGGGCTTGCTCTAACTTTTGCCTAAGCGGCCCTTTCAGGTTTTCCACCTAGCGAACTCCTTTTTTTTTTTTTTTTTGAAATTAGACAATTACCAGGGCATTCATATCAAGCACCTATCTTGTCATGCTCAGAAGACATAGATTAAATCAAAACAATGCAGTTCAATTACTTAATCATTTGATGTATCCCTTAAGACACAAACATTCGTAATCATAATTAAATAAAACCCATTCCTAGTCAATGCAATAAAAACTTCTTTATTTATTCAGGTACACCATTACCCCCTCTTACATTTAGTTTTGCCAAATTTCTAACCTTCCAAAATTAGAAATAAGCTTTATAACCTGCCGAATGGCCTTTTCAGGTTTTCCATTCAGATCTTCTCTCATCTCTCCTTTTGCTTAGACTGCCTTTTGCAGGTTTTCAATCTAGCATTTTTTTCTTTTCTTTTCTTTTTTTTTTCTTTGACCCTTACTTTTGCCTAGACCGTCTTTTATAAGTTTTCAGCCTAGCGGGCCTATCTCACACAAAGTACCATTTGAGCCTGTCCAAATTAACTGGTTCTTGAAATTCATTCCCATCCAGGTCTGATATTCTTACAGCACCTCCTGGCAAGATCTTTTTTACTATGTATGGACCATCCCAGTTTGGCTTAAACTTTCCTCTTGGATCAAAAGGGATGGGCCGAGCTTGTTTCAAAACCATGTCTCCCTCTTTGATCTTTATTGGCTTCACCTTCTTATTAAAGGCCCCTTGCTATCTTCCTCTGATAAGCCTACATATGATACAAGGCTCGCATCCTTTTCTCATCAATCAAAGCTAGTTCTTCATATCTTTTCTAAGTCCACTCATTTTTTAGGATCATAGCTTCTAGCATTACTCTTAAGGATCTGAACTCTTACTTAATGGATAGGATTGCTTTTGTCCCACACACTGAAGAGAATGCGGTTGCCCTCGTGGATGTTCTTATAGTACTGCGATAACCTTTAAAGAACATAAAGGAGTTTTTCAGGCCAATCCTTATATGTTTTAAACATTTTTTTTTTCAACTAGAACCTTTTTATTCATATGGGGACCACACATTCCTGCATGTACTTCTTTCATTATTTGCTCAGCCTATTTTTCTATTACACATAAGAGTTTGTAGAATTGCCCCCCAACTAGAGTAAGTTGAGTGGCTAATCTATGAATTGTTGCTCTATCTCTTTTCTAGGCTTATTGCAAGTATTCTCTCACTTCCAGAGACCTTCTTATGTCTTCATATCATTTTTCTTCCCCCTCTAGGTCCATATGTGCTACTACTAATCCTTCATAGCATAAAATTTTACTCCTCATTAGGATAACTAGCTAAGTCAACTTTTGATCACTCTTTTCTTATAGGGACACCAGCGTGGCTTGGGAATCGGCCATCTGATTTTAAGCTCGAGGCATGTGCTTCTTGGTATATTGTTAACAAGGCTATAAATTTATCTCTTTCTTCTTGGGTTAAATATTCAGCTAACTTAATGTCTTTAGGATTATTTGGTGTACCCAAATTAATAGAGATCGATTTTGATGCACTAACAAAAATAGATTCTAAATGATTATGAATGCCATGCATATTCCCATTAGAATAAACATCAAACAAGTAAGCAAAAGGACTGGGAATGTTGTTGATCTTTGCCTCGAAATCTTTATCAAGTACATCAGAATTGGAAACATCAATATCACTACTGTGAGCATTACAAAAGATAAACTCAAACATAGGGGTGTAGCTTTAGGTGTTTGGCTTTTCATGCAGTCCTTAGATCAATGGTGTTGATTTTCTGCTTTAGCTCTTTCACATGTAGTAACCCCTAATCATATGTCAAGGTAATTGCCCCCTCTTTCAAGGACTTAGGAGGCTTTGGCTTTTCTTTCTCTTCAGTTGGCTCATAATCTAAACCATAACTCGTGATCTGCCCCTTCATCTCAAGAAAAGTCACCAGGCTATCTATTCTTTTTCCTAGGCCCATGCCGAAAAAAAACTTCACCCCTTTCTTCACAGTACCTACTTTTGGATCCATCAAGTTTTCATAGATCCTAGCAACTTGAAAACTAGAGATTGGTGGAGCTGAACCATCTAGTTGTAATGAACTACCTCCTCATCAAAATTGGTCAAAACATCTAAATGACCCTCATCATAACTAGAATTATCACAAATATCAACAACCATTATAGACTGAGGTTCATTGGGCTTTTGGATGGGTTGGATAGGTTCACTGGGCTTTTAGATGGGTTGGATAAGTTCATTGGGCTTTTGGATGGGTTGGATAAAGTCAATAATGCTGTTAGGGTTATTTGGGGTGATGGAGATCATGTAGAGACCTAGTGTAGGTGGAAATTTTGGCTAGGCATAGGGCTTTTGGGTTGATTTTCTGTGTCAATTATCCTTTTGGCATCAATTAGGTCTTAGATATCATGCTTAAGTTGAAAGCATCAGTCAGTGTCATGACTGTGGGCTTGGTAGAACCGGCAACATTGGTTGATATCATAGCTAGGTGGGAGTGGATTTTGTAGTGGTCTGGGTGCTAAGAGCTATAGGAGGTCTTGAACTTTGAGACCCTCCAAAACTTCGGATAAGGGTTGGCTGAATTGGAAAAAATCTCCTTGGGGTGTGAGACACAATTTGAACCTCAATAACTTTAATGCCACTTAATTGGCCTACCTTAGGGCCTCTTTCTAAAGTTGACCACAATTGTCTCTTCTAGCTCAAACATCTTGGCATTCAATATTGCATCAAGCACGACCATAGTTTCTTCCATCTTAAGTAGTGCAGGTGAAATCCTTACTAGTCTCTTCTCTTCCCTAACCCAAGTGACCTGATAGGAAGTCTCTTTGGTGTGTTTTGAGGCTATGTTTGCTAAAAGAAATAGGATTTAAGGGTTAACCTAAGCATGCTATGTACATGAATGCAATGCATGAATGGACCATTTTTTTCTTTTTTTCTTTTTTTTTTGCTTTTACTTTTATAAAACCAAAACCAAACCATACCAATAGAACCAAAACTGAACCAAAACCATACCATATAAACTGAACTAAAATCGAACCAAAGACTGAATCAAAACCGAAAAAAAAAAATCTCTAGAACTGAATCTTCGCCCCCTTATACCTTCAACTCTCACGTGCAGGGTAAGAAAAAAAATTCTATCCTAGGCTATGGTACACTGGACACACCAACAGGGGGTGGTCCAGGACGATCCTTCCCTCACAAACAAAGGATTTATGTCCTTAAAGTTTAACCATAAGTAAGCATCCTCTTGCTTAACATGGGTTTTGAAATGGACTTGGGCCTATACACACATTGGGTTTATGCATAGGCCTAGGTTCATCTCAACTACCACTAGAACTTATGGTTTAAATAGTAAGGTTATAAATCCAGCACAACAAAAATCTACGGGGTACCTAGGGTTGAAATCTATGGCTCATGGGCTTCATTGGGTAGGAAAAGGGTCACCCATGCGAGACCTTGTCCATTAAGCACAACGGCCGGAGCTGTGGCTCTTTTATATACTCGAAGGTACGGGCATGGGGTGCTAGCATTCACCAATTCGTCATAGCTCGAGTAGAACTATGGTTTCCTTGGCTAGTACTAACGGGGTTAAAAAGGGTAAGAGTGATCCGTGTGATAGTGTAGTGCAATGCAAAAAGTTTAACAGAGGAATAATATTAGACTAATAGAAACATGTTGGAGTAACTATCCATTTAGTCCCCAGTGGAGTCGCCAAAACTGTGGGGGTGGGGGCGTGAGGCGAAATATCATCCATTAGAATTATATAAAATGCACCAGGTAATGCCCAGGAAAAATGGTGGAGTCACAATGGTCTCACTTAAGTACCACCTCCTTAGACAGCATTTCCTAGACATGTACTTCATACAATCCTAATAGAATTAAACCACTGGTAAGTACCATCTTCCCATAACACTACCACGGTACTAAGGATTTATGCCACGAAGGCATAGATAGACAGGAGTCGCCACCCGGGAAATAACCGGGACATATTCAGTGTTTCTTTCGAGGGTCATGGATGGCAACTTACTCCTTGCAGAGTTTCCACAACCGTCATTACCATAGCCCAATGTCTAGGTTCGGGATAGTGGGTGCGTAAGGGGAAGGTGTTAGGCACCCCTTACGCCTGGTCTAACCTCGTTAACTCGAGTGCCAGTCCTCTACTAATGTTTCTAGAAGTCTTGTTTATTATTCCTTTATTAAACTTTATCCTAAAAAATGCAATTCTAATCCTACACACGCAAGTAATTCACAAAAAGGGTTGTTGTTTACACACAATTTTCATGCACAAGTAATTCCTATCTATGGGGTTGCTAATTATTTAAATGATATTTACCAGATGACTAAAATTAATTTATTATTGGGAATTTAATTTACAAACAAATTCAATTTCAAATAACCCTATGTTTCTATTTAACCTAATTAATTAATTTTCACCAAGTTACCCTAAGGATAATTGAACTAAGTTAATTATGTACATGTGTAATTTATTCTAATATCACATAAGTCCCAAACATTCACAACCTAATAAAGATTTCTAACATGCAAATTTATTTTACAATTACCAAGTATTAAATTAAATTTATTTACATGCCAATGTTAGTTTAGTTTACAAACAATATTAATTTTAATATACAAAGTATTTATTTGAATTAATTACATGCAAAAGTCAGTTAAATTAAAAACAAAGTTATTTTTAATTTACCAAATAAAAGTTCTATTATTACTACAATTTCATGCCAATGGTTATTCGAGAAGTTTAGAGCTACTTACCAGTTGGTAAATGCAGTTGCCATTGGGGCAAGCTACCCTTAAAAAAGGGTCTTCTCTTCTAGTATGGCAATGATATCCCTAGCTTACTCCCGTTTAGCTCCATATAAGCTCCACGCAAATGCCCTCTTTGGTACTTACCTTAGGGCTACTTATCAATTTTGTTTGTAATAAAAGAAATAAAGAAACTAAAGAAAATAAAAGAAATAAAGAAAATATTAATAACAATTTACATTGGATTATAACTCTAGTTTCCTAAAGGGTTAAGACTCCTAATTAGTTACAACTACCTAATAGTCTAAGTCTTCTAACATGATCCAAACACTTCATAACACTTCTTGAATTAAAAGAACACAGAAAAATAGATCAAATATCAATTAAAACCTAAGAAAATACAAGAACATGCATAAATATACAATTTCTAAATTATGGCAAATTAATGGTAGCAAGAAATCCGATTTTTTAAAAATAGTTATACATGCCTAAAAATCATAAAAAAATTACAGAAGACAGCCTACATATCATAAAAGATCATAAAATTTATAAATCAAACAAAACCCTAGCCAAATGGTCTACATAAATCGTAACTTTTCTAAGTGATAGAATCGTACTATTTTTTTTGTAAAATTCATAACTCATTAATCTCAACAGATATGAATGCAAAGCCAATTGGAAAAGATTCATAAGATTCTGAAGTTAATTTTAGACACTAGATTTGCACAAAAATATTAAGGAACAAGGGCGATATGGGCTCCACAAGTCGGATATCCTGCAAATCAGATTTTACAGGAACCCTAACTTCAAACAGCTATAACTTACAAAATATTAAAGCTTTTTTAGTGATTCTTGAGCCTAAAATTAATGGCATTTCGTTTAGAATATGAGTATAATTTTTACAAATTTTTTACAGATTCAGAAAATAAAGAAAAATAATAAAAATACGAGAGACAGAAATTAAACATGTGCAGAGTTGTGTATCCCCTCAAATTAAACATGATTACATGATCAATATGAACATATAAAATAAATTGAAGACAAGGAGCATAGAATTAAAATATTGTATGGCATAGATCTTGAAAACAAAACAATAAAAACTGACCTTTTAGAAATCTTGTATGAAAATCTTCTTGAAGAAAAAAAAAATAAGGAAGAACTCAAAGAGTTTTGAATGTCTCTAAATTTCCTATAGCTTTGAATTTTCTCTTCCTCTTTTCTCCCATCATCCTTTCTTCTCTTCTCTAGTAGGGTATTTATAGGGTTTTGGAAGAGAGGTGTGATAGGGTTTGGAGTCTTAGGGTGATAAAGTTTAGACGACTTAAACAACTGCGATTGCATAATTTGAATAAGACTGGGATATGGGTGAGGTGTTTCAACCAATAGAAAGATAGAAAAAAATGGAAGGCACCAATAGGGAATGAGGAAGAGGTGTGGTAGGATTTGGAGTCTTAGGATGATAAAGTTTAGATGACTTAAACAACTACAATTGCAGAATTCGAATAAGACTGGGATATGGGTGAGGTGTTTCAACCAATAGGAAGACAGGAAAAAATGGAAGGCACCAATAGGGAATGAGGAAGAGGTGTGGTAGGATTTGGAGTCTTAGGGTGATAATGTTTAGACGACTTAAACAACTGCGATTGCAGAATTTGAATAAGACTAGGATATGGGTGAGGTGTTTCAACCAATAGGAAGACAGGAAAAAATGGAAGGCACCAATAGGGAGTGAGAAAGAGAGTGGGGTCAAGGAGGAGAGAGATATTTTGTTATTTTAATTTTTAGAAAATAATTAAATGAGTCCCATTTAAAATTCCTAACTAGGCTTTCTTAGGCCCATAGAGCCCAATTAAACTTAATTAGATCCATTTAAGAACTACCCATATTAAATTTAAACAAAATAAAATTTTATTTAAATTTAATTAAATTAATTTCCCCAAAATTTTATTATTATTTTTATTTTTTTCAAGATCATACCACAGAATTAATAATTCAACTCCATGCCTCCAATTACATCTTATAGTCATATAATTTTTCATCATCGGGTTTCCCACGGCCTCAATGCACATACTCATCACAAAATAAGGGTCTACACACACATACATAAGCAATCACCAAATTAAATGTGATTTAATTAATTAATTAAAGAGTTTAATTGATTAATTAAATAGGTTTGGTTTGCAATAAGATTGCAAAGTTCCTAGCATGGCTTGAAACCAAATCTAGGTTATTGGATGTGTAGTATAAGTTAAATTTATATTTAAAGTATTTAAATATGAATTTAATTATGAGAAATTAATTAATAGAGATTAATTAATTAATTTATATTTGATATAAATTGATTAGAAGAGGAGAAATAATTATTTTGGGTTGAGAACTAAAAATTACAACACAAGGGTAATTTGGTCATTTCACATGGTGACATGTGGCACCATGAGATGGTGACACATGGCACCATATAAGCTTTCCATTTGTCTTCCAATCATGTATGATGATCAAATTCAAGATTAAATCTAGCTTTAACACTTGACTTGATGTGATTAGGTCAATTAAAATTAAGGTGCAATCAGGTGATGACATGTGGCAAGGGTTTTAAGTTATGACCTAATTATAAAAGGGAAAGAATGAAAGAACAAAATAACATTATGATTTTCCTTCAAAGGTGCCGCACCCATAGAGCCTTCTTCCTTCTTTTTCTTTTTCTCTCATCAATTCAAAGAGAATTGCCCATATTCTCTTGAATTAAAATTGCTAGAAATTGTTTCTAGTGTCCTATAAGTTAGTAGTATGCCCTAGAGCATATCATTTAGTATGTATCTTGCACATGTTTTATCAATAAAAAGGCATTTTCACTTTTCTGTGTACATAATATATTTATGTGTAATAGAAAAGGTCCATTGATATTTTATTAGAAATTTTATTCTTAAGTTGTTAGGAATATTAGTGACAGTATTTCTAGCACAAAGTATCATAAATTGGTTCGCAATCGAGGATACTTCACAATAAGGAAATGACTTATTTAGAAAGATTGTATTCTTGTTTGTTCCCAATGTATTTATATGAGATATAAATAAGATGGAATGGTGAGTCTCATACCATATAACAAATATGTTAGGCACTTATGCATGATAAGTAGGCCAAACCAGTGACATTTATGACAAGCACGTGGAGTTTACTTTTGTCAATGCATTGTCATAAATCATATTAGTGCATATAATCTTTAGACCTGAGATAGCACAGTTATCTTGTATATAGGTGGTTTGAGTTTGATACTGCTTTCATACTTATACTTTGTATGGGTATGTGGGCATGTGTTGGCTCCTACTAGTTATATATAGAGGTAGGTGTTGATCAAGATAGAATCTATTATCCTAAGTAAATAGCGATAAAATCCTATGTTCATTTAATTATTCTTGATATTTCAAGTTCCTAGCTAGGATAGATAGATTTAATTAGAAATGAGTTTCTGATGAGAAAATCTTTTTAATCAAGAATTAGAATTAAAAGAGAACATAATATTTATAGCAAATAGGGTTTGACATAAACCATGACTCCAGCTCAAATTGGGATTTTATAATAGAGAGATTCTAGTGCATGGTAACATGTGATTATAGGTTCATTTAAAGGTATTCCTTGTTACTGATTGGGTGGCCATGGCATGCTATGCTAGGTGTCAACCATGGTCTATGAGATGCCTAAAATGATTTAGAGAAATCATTTATAATAAGAAGGAGTTCTGATGATATTAAGAGTTAATATGATATCTCATTGCCAATTAGTAATTAGCCTAGTGAGTCACACACATACACAAGTTAATCACCAAGTTAAATGTGATTTAATTGATTAATTAAAGAGTTTAATTGATTAATTAAATAGGTTTGGTTTGCAATAAGATTGCAAAGTCCCTAGCATGGCTTGAAACCAAATCTAGGTTATTGGATGTATAGTATAAGTTAAATTTATATTTAAAGTGTTTAAATATGAATTTAATTATGAGAAATTAATTAATAGAGATTAATTAATTAATTTATATTTGATATAAATTGATTAGAAGAAGAGAAATAATTATTTTGGATTGAGAACTCAAAATTAAAACACAAGGGTAATTTGGTCATTTTATAGGGTTACATGTGGCACCATGAGATGGTGACACATGGCACCATATAAGTTTGCCATTTATCTTCCTATCATGCAATGTGATCTAAGTCGAGATTAAATCTAGCTTTGACACTTGGCTTAATGTGATTAGGTAAATTAAAATTAAGATGAAATTAGGTGATAACAAGTGGCAAGGGTTTTAAGTGATGACCTAATTATATAAAATGATGTTATGAGAAAAAAAAAAAACCCTATCTTCTCATTTTCCCTCAAGTGTGCCACCACCTCTATGTTCTCCTCTCTTCTTCTTCTTCTCTCATCAATTTAAAGAGAATTGCCCAAATTCTCTTGAATTAAAAATACTAAAAATCGTTTCTAGTATCCTGTATGCATCTATAACATCTCTAAAGGAAAAACCTGAATTTCCAATTGATTGGAAAGACTTGAGAAGGGCTGCTATTGGTGATCTTGGTGTGGACAAGATAAAGGGACAACATCTGGTGTCCTAGGTGCATCCCAAAGGTACCAAACACAACTACAGTGCATCAAAATATTAGTGCACTTGTTCTTGATTTAATCTAGGGTTCTAATGAATTAATCTGTTAATTCTAAAATATTAAATAGAAAATGTAGATCCAAAAATATATTAAAAGAGTTTAAATATGTTGTTTAACATTGAAATCTAATAGATAAACAATGAATCTTGCATGATGCATGATACCCTAGAAGAAAAATTTTGAATTCAATGATCTAAACTTATGTTTTTCATGCTTCCGCTCCTTCAATTGGTATCAGAGCTACTATATTTGCCATTTAGATTGTTGATTATATGATTTAATTGTGTGATTTGATCATGAGATGATTGTTTCATTGCTGGTTGGATCAACCAAGGTGGCGGCTTGCTTGTTTGGAGTCACCATAGGTGGCAGCTTCCATGGTTGTGCAAACCTAAGGTGCGCATGGCTTTTTGGGCTTGAATGTGGGCTTTGTTTCAAGGCCCATAATTAGGCCCATGACTATTTAAAGTGTTTAATTAGGAGTTTTATTCACACAATTAAATTTTGATTCAAATCTGAATTTTTTAAATTTGTTTGAATGTGATTCAAATATAAATTTTTAAATTTGTTTGAATGTGATTCAAATATGAATTTTTCAATTTGTTTGAATGTGATTCAAATCTAAATTTTTAAATTTGTTTGAATCACATTCAAATCTGGATTTTCAAGTTGAATATGAGATATTCGATTTAATTTAAGTATGTATATTTTATTTAATTGTTAAATAGTGATATGCATGATGGATGATCATGGACAATAAAAGACTAATGTGATTGGATTTATTTCTTTTATGTTTCTTTAGATTGTAAATTGATTAATTTATTTTAATTTATTTTGGGCATATATTATAAAGGCTGTAATATTTTTTGGTTGTAATTTCATTTATTTAGTTCTTATAAATTCACCTTGGTATGCCAAGGATTACTATGTAATTGGATTGCAAGAAGATCAAGAAGGTCAAGAGCATTGGTGGGACCAGTAGGAGGAATTCAAGATCAAGTGTTGATTATGTACTCCTTCAACAACTCTTGTAATATGAATGAATGAAATGCACCTAGGAATGCCCTGATTCAATTCTTGGGGGCTCAGAATTGAATCCCTTAGAAAGTCTATAATCATATCATATTTATTATTATCCATGAATGCATAAGATGTATGGGAATATATGGAAGTATATGATATATGCATGCTAATTGGATAATGTGGAAAGTGAGACCATAATAGTAATTAGGATGACCACAAAATCTTCCAAACAAATGATTAAGTTGGAAATGGTATAATTAAAGTAATTATAACATGGGCCCTCCATTAAGGCAATTATTTTAAGAAATTTTAAATACTTGCATATGATGCAATTAATTTAAGAGATTTTCTTGAGAATAATTGTTAAGCAAGAGATGTTGTAAATATGTAAATGGTTTGGTGGCCAATATTGGATGTACCTGAGGACATTAAATTTATTTGCATGTTTATTGGCTCAATGGGATCAACTTAACTAATGCAAGATAAGTCAATAATGGATGTACCTGAGATTTTGAGCATTAGGAGCTAGGTAAAGGATTGAACCTCACATGAGATGTGATGGGCAAGGAGTTGCTTACTTATAGTTTATTGTTATTCCAATAATGGATGTACCTGAGGATGATAAATAGGATTATAAGAATTCAATCACCTACTATAAATCCATCCAACTAGGATTTTCGTTTTCTACTTTGGAAGTGTAGGATTCGCTAAGTTAGTGGGAGGACCAATTTGATTAAAAGACTATAATCATTTTGATCAATTACATGATACATTTAATAATTAATCTGGTTATTTTTTATAGTTAATTTTCTGATAATAATGAGCACACCATAACCACCACTATCCAATATCCTTGCAAGCATACTTGTGAAGCAATGGAAGCGTGAAAAACACAAGTTTATACCATTGAATTCAAAAATTTTCACTTAGGGTCACATGCATCATTTAAGATTTATTTTTATCTATTTGATTTCAATGATAAATAACATATTAAAACTCTTTTAATGTGTTTTTGGATCTGTATTTGCCATTTAAGATTTTAAAAATTAATCAGATTAATTTTAGAACCCTAGATTAAATCAAGAATAAACACACTAACCTTTTGATGCACTGCAGTGTATTTGCGCCTTTGAGATGTGTTTTCAGGGCACCAGATGTTGTTCCTCTAGCTTGTCCATACCAAGAACACCTATGAAAGCCCTTGAACAGCTTCTAAAGCTTTTTCTATTAATTAGAAAATCAAGTTCTACCTTTTAAGAGATTAAAGATGTAAACGGGATACTAGAAACAATTTCTAGTATTTTTAACTCAAGAGATTGTTTGCTAATCTCTTGGAATAGAATAGAGATGAAGGGAAAGAGAAGGGAGACTCTTGGGTGGCAGCACCAAGGATGAAGAGCTGCTAGTTGTGTTGCTTTCCTTTCATAATAACACTTATATAGCTAGGTTAACATATTAAACCTTACCACATGTCGCCCTCTGATTGGTTCTAAGTTTAATTGACCCAATCACATTGTGCCAAGTGTTAAACCTGTATTTAATCTTAATTTTAATCATCTTACATGATTAAAAGACATTTGGCAAGCTTATGTGTAGTGCCATGTGTCACCATTTCATGGTGCCATATGTCACCCTGTGAAATGACCAAAATGCCCCTGTGTCTTAATTTTGAGTTCTCGACCCAAAATAATTATTTCTCTTCTTCTAATCAATTTATATCAAATATAAATTAATTAATTAATCTTTAATAATTAATTTCTCATTAATTAAATTCATATTTAAACACTTTAAATATAAATTTAACTTATACTGTACATCCAATAACCTAAATTTGGTTTTAAGCCGCGCTAGGGACTTCGCAATCTAATTGCAAACCAAACCTATTTAATCAATCAATTAAACTCTTTAATTAATTAATTAAAACATATTTAATTAGGTGATAACTTGGATATGTGTGTGACTTACTAGGCTCATCACTAATTGGCAATGAGATATGATATCAACTCTTAATATCATCAGAACTCTTTTTTACCATAAATGATTTCTCTAAATCATTTTATGCACCTCATAGACCATGGTTAACACCTAGCATAGCATGCCATAGTCACCCAATTAGTAATAAGGTTTACTTTAAATGAACCCATAATCATATGTTATCATGCACTATAATCTCTCTGTTACAAAATTCCAACTCAAGCTGGAGTCATGGTTTATATCAAACTCCATTTGTTATGAATATTATGTTCTCTTTTAATTTCAGTTCTTGAGTAAAAGATTTTCTCATCAGAAACTCTTTTCTGAATAAATCTATCTATCCTGGCTAGGAACTTGAAACATCATGAACAATTAAATGAACATAAGATTTTATCTCTATTTACTTAGAGGAACAGATTCCATCTTGATCAACACCTACCTCCATATATAACTAGTAGGAGCCAACACATGCCCATATACCCATACACAGTACAAGTATGAAAGCAGTATCAAACCCAAACTACCTATATACAAGATAACTGTGCTATCTCAGGTCTAAAGATTATATGCACTGATATGATTTATGACAAAACATTGACAAGAGTAAACTCCATGTGCTTGTCATAAGTGTCACTGGTTCGGCCTACTTATCATGTATAAGTGCCTATTATGTTTGTTATATGGCATGAGACTCACCATTCCATCTTATTTATGTCTCATATAAATAACTTGGAAACAAGCATGAATACAATCTTTCTGGATAAGTTATATCCTTATTATGAAGTATCCTCGATTGTGAACCTATTTATGATACTTTGTTGTAGAAATACTGTCACTCATATTCTTAACAACTTAAAAATAGAATTTCTAACAAAATATCAATGGAACTTTTTATTAATAAAAACATGTACAAGATACATACTAAATGATATGCTTTAGGGCATACTACTAACAATCTCCCACTAGCACTAGAGCCATTCCTTACAATATCTTAGACCCATCTTCTCAAGATGTCGGTCTAGCTGAGTCTGTGACATAGGCTTAGTGAATGGATCAGCTTGATTTTCAGCTGATGCTATTTTCTGCATGGCTACATTGCCTCGTCCAACTATTTCTCTGATAATGTGGTAGCGCCTTTCTATGTGTTTAGATTTCTGGTGAGACCTTGGTTCCTTATCCTGTATGACTGCTCCATTGTTGTCACAGTGTAGTGGAACTACTGACTCAATGGAAGGAACTACTGTAAGTTCTGTCACGAACTTCTTTATCCAAACAGCTTCCTTTGCAGCATCTGATGCAGCAATATACTCAGCCTCGGTAGTGGAATCTGCAGTCGTGCTCTGTTTGGAACTCTTCCAACTAACTGCACCTCCATTACAAAATGAACACATATCTAGAGGTAGATTTTCTATCATCGATATCTAATTGGAAATCAGAATCAGTATAACCATCCAATTGCAAGTCTCCACCTCCATAGATCAAGAATAAATCCTTAGTTCTTTTCAAGTACTTAAGGATATTCTTGACAGTTATCCAATGTTTAAAACCTGGATTGGATTGATACCTGCTAGTCAAACTAACAGCATATGCAATATCCGGCCTAGTACACAACATTGCATACATTAAACTTTCAGTAGCCGAAGCATATGGAATCCAGGCCATTTTATCTCTTTCTTCAGGTGTCTTTGGAGGCATCTCTTTAGAAAGATGGATACCATGTCTCACTAGTAACAATCCTCTCTTGGAATCAAGCATGTTAAACCTCTTTAACACCTTTTCCAAGTATAAACTTTGGGATAAACCAATTATTCTATTCGCTCTATCTCTATAAATGCGAATCCCAAGAATATAGGTTGCCTCCCTTAAGTCTTTCATGGAGAATGTATTTGACAACCATACCTTTACAGTTGTCAACATACCTGTGTCATTACCCATCAACAGTATATCATCCACATATAAGACAAGAAAAGTGATAGCACTATCACTAACCTTTTTATATACACATGGTTCATCCTTATTTTTGATAAAACCAAATGATTTAATGGCTTCATCAAAATGGATGTTCCAACTCCTCGAAGCTTGCTTCAACCCATAAATGGATCGCTTTAGCTTGCATACCTTGGAACCATCTTGGGATTCCAAACCCCTAGGTTATTCTATAAAAATGCTTTCTTCAATGTATCCAGTGAAAAAAGCTGTTTTGACATCCATCTGCCAAATCTCATAATCATAGTATGCAACTATTGCTAATAGAATCCTAATTGATTTAAGCATGGCAACAGGCGAGAAAGTCTCCTCATAGTCGATTCCTTACCTTTGGCGAAACCCTTTCCCTACTAGCCTTGCCTTATAGGTCTCTACCTTTCCATCAGAACCAATTTTCTTCTTGAAAACCCATTTGTTACCTATAGGTACAATACCTTCAGGTGGGTCAACAAGATCCCAAACTTGATTCTTATACATGGAATCAATCTCGAATTTCATAGCATCAATCCATTTTGAAGAGTCTATATCTGATATAGCTTCTTCATAGGTTAGTGGATCATCTCCATGATTTACTTCTTCAAGATTAGACAACTCTTGTTCTTCTTCATGAAGGAAACCATATCTCACTGGTGGGTGAGATACCTGGTTGTTCTACGCGGAACAGCTGTAGATGTTTCATCAATGGGTGTAGGTTAACTAGATTGATCTACATCCATCCGATTTGTTGGTTGGTCAGAATTCTCCAATTCCAACTCTATTTGCCTTCCTTTGCCTCCTTCTTGAACAAACTGTTGTTCAAGAAATGTAGCATCTCTACTCACCACAACCTTTTGTGATGTAGGTAAATAAAAATAATATCTAAAACTATCTTTTGGATATCCAACAAATCAACTCTTTTCTGATCTGGTTTCCAATTTATCAGTGTTCATCTTTTTAATATAAGCTGGACAACCCCAAATCTTAACATGCTTAAGACTTGGCTTTCTTCCATGCTATATCTCATAAGGTGTGAAAGAAACTGATTTTGTTAGAATCCTATTCAGAATATACAAAGCTGATTCTAATGCAAATCCCTAAACGGAGATTGGCATATCAGTATAGCTCATCATACTACGTACCATATCCAATAGGGTACGATTTCTCCTTTCAGATACACCATTCAGCTGTGGCATTCCTGGAGGAGTCAGCTGGGAAACAATGCCATGCTCTCTCAAGTATTTATCAAATTTAGTACTCAAATATTCACCTCCACGATCTAATCGAAGAGCTTTAATACTATTTCCTGTTTGATTTTCTACTTCAGATTTAAATTCTTTGAACTTTTCAAAGGATTCATGTTTGTATTTCATCAAATACAAATACCCAAACCTTGATTTATCATCAGTAAAGGTAATAAAGTAATGAAAACCGCCTCTAGCCATTTCTTTAAATGGACCATATACATCACTATGTATTAGATTTTGCCCTGAAGGTAAGATTCACAAGTTGGAGTAGGCTCAGAGCCCAATGAGGATAAAATTCTCATTTTCTCCAGTTTTGCAATCCTATCTTCTGCAACATGACCTAATCTTAAGTGCCAAATATATTTTGAACTTGAGTTGATTTTCATCATGGCATTGCATTCTTTTAGATTGCTATACTATGGGCAGTTCCCTTTCCAGTGCCCATCCTTCTGGTAGTGGAAACACTTTCCTTTACCTCCATCAGCTTTAGTCTTCCCTTTCTGTTTAGCTATTTTTTTAGAAGGACCAGGAATCTGAGATTTCTTTTTCTTATTGCCTTTCTTCTTGTTGGACTTTCTAGTAGAAGAAGATGCAACTAAAGCTACCTCTTTTCCTTTATTACCCAGCATATTCTTTTGGGCAATAACCAACATGTTGAGTATACCAGCTAAGGTGCATTCCTATTTAGTCATATGGAAATTTGTCACAAAATTCCCAAAAGACTCAAGAAGGGACTGAAGAATCAAATCCGTCTGTAGTTGGAAATCCATGTTAAAGTCAAGATGTTCCAGCTACTGAATCAGTCGAATCATCTTGTGGATATGGTCCCCAACATTCTGTCCCTTAGACATCCTCATGCGAAACAGCTGCCTAGATATCTCATACCTAGCATTCCTGCTGTGCTCACCATACAACTCTTGCAGGTGAAGGAGGATCTCACTCGCACTCTGCATGTTCTCATGCTGCTTCTGTAACTCATTACTCATGGAAGCAAGCATGTAACACTTAGCTCTCATATCATGCTCCTTCCACTTGTCCAAAGTTTTATGTTCCTCTTAGGTGACCTCTGGAGGTAAGAGACCAGGAACATTTAAATCTAGAACATATCCTATATGTTCAAGGTTCAAGACAAGTTTCAAATTTCTTAGCCAATCAGAGATATTAGATCCTCTCAACCTATTGTGATCAAGTATGCTCGCAAGGATATTGGATGGTGGTGGTTGTTCTGTGCTCATTATTATAAAAAAATTAATTGCAGAAAATAACCAGATTAATTAGTAAATGTATCATGTAATTAACCAAAATGATTGTGGTCTTTTAATCAAATTGGTCCTCCCACTAACTTAGCGAATCCTACACTTCCAAAATAGAAAACAAAAATCCTAGTTGGATGGATTTCTAGTGGGTGATTGAATTCTTATAATTCTATTGATCATTCTCAGGTACATCCGTTATTAGAATTACAATAAACTATAAGTGAGCAACTCCTTGCCCATCACATCTTATGTGAGGTTCAATCCTTCACCTAGCCCCTAATGCTCAAAATCTCAGGTACATCCATTATTGACTTATCTTGCATTAGTTAAGTTGATCCCATTGAGCCAGTAATTATGCAAATAATTTTAATGTCCTCAGGTACATCTAATATTGGCCATCAAACCATTTACATATTTACAACATCTCATGCTTAATAATTATTCTTAAGAAAATCTCTTAAATTAATTGCATCTTATGCAACTATTTAAAATTTCTTAAAATAATTGTCCTAATGGAGGGCCCATGTTATAATTACTTTAATTATAGCATTTCCAACTTGATCATTTGTTTGGAAGATTTTATGGTCATCCTAATTACTATTAAGGTCTCACTTTGCACATTATCCATTTAGCATGCATATATCATATAATTGCATACATTCCCATATATCTCATGCATTTATGGATAAGCAGTGAATATGGTATGATCATGGACTTTCTAAGGGATTCAATTCTGAGCCACCAAGAATTGAATCAGGGCATTCCTAGATGCATTTCATTCATTCATTCATTTTACAAGAGTTACTGAAGGAGTACATAATCAACACTTGATCTTGAATTCCTCCCACTGGTCCCACCAATGCTCTTGACCTCTTTGAACTTCTTGCAATCCAATATTACATAGTAATCCTTAGCATACCAAGGCGAATTTACAAGAACTTAAATAAATGAAATTACAACCCAAAAATTATTACAAACTTAATAATACATGCCCAAAATAAATTAAAATAAATAAATTAATTAATATACAATCCCAAAGAAACATAAAAGAAATAAATCCAATCACATTGGTCTTTTACAGTCCATGATCATCCATCATGCATATCACTATTTAACAATTAAATAAAACATACATACTTAAATTAAATTGAATATCTTATATTCAACTTAAAAATCTAGATTTGAATATGATTCAAATAAATTTAAAAATTCAGATTTGAATCTCATTCAAACAACTTTAAAAATTCAGATTTGAATCACATTCAAACAACCTTAAAAATTCAGATTTGAATCACATTCAAACAATTTTTAAAAAATTAGATTTGAATCACATTCAAATAACTTATAAAAATTCAGATCTGAATATTATTCAAACAACTTTAAAAAATTAGATTTAAATATGTTTCAAACAACTTTAAAAATTCAGATTTGAATCACATCAAACAACTTTTAAATTTCAGATTTCAATCACATTCAAATAATTTTTAAAATTCTAATTTGAATCAAAATTTAATTGTGTAATTAAAATTCTAATTAAACAATTTAATTAGACATAGGATGAGCTTTTAAATCATACAACAATTGCAAATTAAAAAGCCAAACCTTGAGCCACCCATGGAAGCCAAAATTAGCGCACTAAAGATGGTGTTCTTCAAGCATACCGCCACACATCCATTGCAACCAGCAATGGATAAATCATCTCATGATCAAAACACACTATTAAATCATATAATCAACAATCTAAATAACAAATAAACTGGCTCTGATACCAATTGAAGTAACGGAAGCGCGAAAAACACAGTTTATACCATTGAATTAAAAAATTTTCACCTAGGGCCACATGCATCATGCAAGATTTATTTTTATCTATTTGATTTCAATGATAAACAACATATTAAAACTCTTTTAATATGTTTTTAGATCTGTATTTGCCATTTAAGATTTTAAAATTAATCAGATTAATTTTAGAACCCTAGATTAAATCAAGAACAAACATAGTAACCTCTTGATGCGCTGCAGTGTATTTGCGCCTTTGAGATGCGTCTTCAGGCCACCAGATATTGTCCCTCTAGCTTGTCCACACCAAGAACACCTATGGTAGCCCTTGAATAGCTTCTAAAGCTTTTTTTATTAATTAGAAAATCAAGTTCTACCTTTTAAGAGATTAAAGATGTAAACAGGACACTAGAAATAATTTCTAGTATTTTTAATTTAAGAGATTGTTTGCTAATCCCTTGGAATAGATGAGAGATGAAGAGAAAGAGAAGGGAGACTCTTGGGTGGCGGCACCAAGGATGTGGAGCTACTGGTTGTGTTGTTTTCTTTTCATAACAACACTTATATAGCTAGGTTAACACATTAAACTCTTGCCACATATCACTCTCTGATTGGTTCTAGGTTTAATTGACCCAATCACATTGTGCCAAGTGTCAAACCTATATTTAATCTTAATTTTAATCATCTTACATGATTAAAAGACATTTGGCAAGCTTATGTGTAGTTCCATTTGTCAACATCTCATGGTGCCACATGTCACCCTATGAAATGACCAAAATGCCCCTGTGTTTTAATTTTGCGTTCTCAACCCAAAATAATTATTTCTCTTCTTCTAATCAATTTATATCAAATATAAATTAATTAATTAATATTTATTAATTAATTTCTCATTAAATAAATTCATATTTAAACACTTTAAATATAAATTTAACTTATACTGTACATCCAATAACCTAGATTTGGTTTCAAGCCATGCTAGGGATTTTGCAATCTAATTGCAAACCAAACCTATTTAATTAATCAATTAAACTCTTTAATTAATTAATTAAATCATATTTAATTAGGTGATAACTTGTGTATTTGTGTGACTTACTAGGCTCATTACTAATTGGCAATAAGATATGATATCAACTCTTGATAACATCAGAACTCTTTCTTACCATAAATGATTTCTCTAAATCATTTTATGCACCACATAGACCATGGTTAACACCTAGCATAGCATGCCATGGTCACCCAATTAGTAATAAGGTTTACCTTAAATGAACCTATAATCATATGTTACCATACACTATAATCTCTCTATTACAAAATCCCAACTCAAGTTGGAGTCATGGTTTATGTCAAACTCCATTTGCTATGAATATTGTGTTCTCTTTTAATTCCAGTTCTTGAATAAAAGATTTTCTCATAAAAAACTCTTTTCTGAATAAATCTATCTGTCCTAGCCAGGAACTTTAAACATCAAGAACAATTAAATGAACATAGGATTTTATCTCTATTTACTTAGAGGAACAGATTCCATCTTGATCAATACCTACCTCCATATATAACTAGTAGGAGCCAACACGTGCCCATATACCTATACACAGTACAAGTATGAAAACAGTATCAAACTCAAACTACCTATATACAAGATAACTATGCTATCTTAGGTCTAAAGATTATATGCACTGATATGATTTATGACAAAACATTGACAAGAGTAAACTCCATGTGCTTGTCATTTGTGTCACTGGTTCGGCCTACTTATCATGTATAAGTGCCTATCATGTTTGTTATATGGCATGAGACTCACCATTCCATTGTTAGTAGTATGCCCTAGAGCATATCATTTAGTATGTATCTTGTACATATTTTATTAATAAAAGGCATTTCCACTTTTCCGTTTACATAATATATTTATGTGTAATAGAAAAGGTCCATTGATATTTTGTTAGAAATATTATTCTTAAGTTGTTAAGAATATGAGTGACAATATTTCTAGTACGAAGTATCATAAATAGGTTCACAATTGAGGATATTTCATAATAAGGACATGACTTATCCAGAAAGATTGTATTCATGTTTGTTCCCAAGTTATTTATATGAGATATAAATAAGATGGAATGGTGAGTCTCATGCCATATAACAAACATGATAGGCACTTATAAATGATAAGTAGGCGAACCAAAGGACACTTATGACAAGCACATGGAGTTTACTCTTGGCAATGTTTTGTCATAAATCATATCGATGCATATAATCTTTAGACTGAGATAACACGCTTATCTTGTGTATAGGTAGTTTGAGTTTGATAATGCTTTCATACTTGTACTGTTTATGTGTTTATGGGCATGTGTTGGCTCCTACTTGTTATATATGGAGGTAGGTGTTGATCAAGATGGAATCTGTTCTCTAAGTAAATAGAGATAAAATCCTAAGTTCATTTAATTGTTCTTGATGTTTCAAGTTCCTGCCGTGACAGATAGATTTATTCGTAAAAGAGTTTCGATGAGAAAATCTTTTAATCAAGAACTGGAATTAAAAGAGAACATAATATTCATAGCAAATGGAGTTTGACATAAACCATGACTCCAAATTTGAGTTGGGATTTTGTAATGTAAAGATTCTAGTGCATGGTAACATATGATTATAGGTTCATTTAAGGTAAACCTTATTACTAATTGGGTGGCCATGGCATGCTATGCTAGGTGTTAACCATGGTCTATGAGGTTCATAAAATGATTTAGAGAAATCATTTATGGTAAGAAAGAGTTCTGATGATATTAAGAGTTGATATCATGTCTCATTGCCAATTAGTGATGAGCCTAGTAAGTCACACACATACACAAGTTATCACCTATTTAAATATGATTTAATTAATTAATTAAAGAGTTTAATTGATTAATTAAATAGGTTTGGTTTGCAATTAAATTGCAAAGTCCCTAGCATGACTTGAAACCAAATCTAGATTATTAGATGTATAATATAAGTTAAATTTATGTTTAAAGTGTTTAAATATGAATTTAATTAATGAGAAATTAATTAATAGAGATTAATTAATTAATTTATATTTGATATAAATTAATTAGAAGAAGAAAAATAATTATTTTGGGTTAAGAACTCAAAATAAAGACATAGGGGCATTTTAGTCATTTTACAGTGTGACACGTGGCACCATGAGATGGTGACATATGGCATAACACATAAGCTTGCCAAATATTTTTTTTAATCATGTAAGATGATTAAAATCAAGATTAAATATAGGTTTGACACTTGGCACAATGTGATTGGGTCACTTAAACCTAGAGCTAATCAAAGGGTGACATGTGGCAAGGGTTTAATGTGTTAACCTACCTATTTAAGTGTTGTTATGAGAAAATAAAACACACCCAGCAGCCACACTCCTTTGTCACGCCACTTTGAGGGTTTTTATCTCTTATTCTTCATCTCTTATCAATTCAAAGAGATTAGCCATCAATCTCTTGAATTAAGAACACTAGAAATTGTTTCTAGTGTCCTGTTTACATCTTTAATCTCTTAAAAGGCAGAACTTGATTTTCTAATTAATAGAAAAAGCTTTAGAAGCTATTCAAGGGCTGCCATAGGTGTTCTTGGTGTGGACAAGCTAGAGGGACAACATCTGGTGTCCTGAAGACGAATCTCAAAGGCGCAGACACGCTGCAGTGCATCAAGAGGTTAGTGTAATCGTTCTTGATTTAATATAGGGTTCTAAAATTAATCTGATTAATTTTAAAATCTTAAATGGCAAATACAGATCTAAAAACATATTAAAAGAGTTTTAATATGTTATTTATCATTGAAATCAAATAGATAAAAATAAATCTTGCATGATGCATGTGCCCCTAGGTGAAAATTTTTGAATTCAATGGTATAAACTTGTGTTTTTCGCGCTTCCGTTCCTTCAATTGGTATCAGAGCCACTATATTTGCCATTTAGATTGTTGATTATATGATTTAATTGTGTGTTTGATCATGAGATCAAGAGCTCATTGCTGGTTGCAAAGCAAGTTGGCGGCATACTTGAAAAAACACCATCAATGGTGCGCATGGTTTGGCTTCCATGGGTGGTTTAAGGTTTGGCTTTTAATACTGCAATTGTTGTATGATCTAAGGCCTATTCTTTGACTAATTAAAGTGTTTAATTAGTAGTTTTTATCACACAATTAAATTATGATTCAAATCAGAATTTTAAGAATTGTTTGAATGTGATTCAAATTTGAATTTTAAAAGTTGTTTGAATGTGATTCAAATCTGAATTTTTAAAGTTGTTTGAATCATATTTAAATCTGATTTTTAAAAATTGATTGAATAAAATTCAGATCTGATTTTTTAAAAAATGTTTGAATGTGATTCAAATCTGATTTTTTAAAAAATGTTTGAATGTGATTCAAATCTGAATTTTTGAAGTTGTTTAAATGTGATTCAAATCTGAATTTTTAAATTTGTTTGAATGAGATTCAAATCTGAATTTTTAAATTTATTTGAATCATATTCAAATCTGGATTTTTAAGTTGAATATGAGATATTCAATTTAATTTAAGTATGTATGTTTTATTTAATTGTTAAATAGTGATATGCATGATGGATGATCATGGACTATAAAAGACCAATGTGATTGGATTTATTTCTTTTATGTTTCTTTGGGATTGTAAATTAATTAATTAATTTTTTTTTGGCATGTATTATTAAGTTTGTAATAATTTTTGGGTTGTAATTTCATTTATTTAAGTTCTTGTAAATTCGCCTTGGTATGCCAAGGATTACTATGTAATATTGGATTGCAAGAAGTTCAAGGAGGTCAAGAGCATTGGTGGGACCAGTGGGAGGAATTCAAGATCAAGTCTTGATTATGTACTCCTTCAGCAACTCTTGTAAAATGAATGAATGAAATGCACCTAGGAATGCCCTGATTCAATTCTTGGTGGCTCAGAATTGAATCCCTTAGAAAGTCCATGATCATACCATATTTACTGCTTATCCATGAATGCATGAGATGTATGGGAATGTATGCAATTATATGATATATGCATGCTAAATGGATAATGTGCAAAGTGAGACCTTAATAGTAAATAGAATGACCATAAAATCTTCCAAACAAATGATTAAGTTGGAAATGCTATAATTAAAGTAATTATAACATAGGCCCTCCATTGGGGCAATTATTTTAAGAACTTTTAAATAGTTGCATAAGATGCAATTTATTTAAGAGATTTTCTTAAGAATAATTGTTAAGCATGAGATGTTGTAAATATGTAAATGGTTTAGTGGCCAATATTGGATGTACCTGAGGACATTAAAATTATTTACATAATTACTGGCTCAATGGGATCAACTTAACTAATGCAAGATAAGTCAATAATGGATGTACCTGAGATTTTGAGCATTAGGGGCTAGGTAAAGGATTGAATCTCACATGAGATGTGATGGGCAAGAAGTTGCTCACTTATAGTTTATTGTAATTCCAATAATGGATGTACCTGAGGATGATCAATAGAATTATAAGAATTCAATCACCCACTAGAAATCCATCCAACTAGGATTTCCGTTTTCTACTTTGGAAGTGTAGGATTCGCTAAGTTAGTGGGAGGACCAATTTGATTAAAAGACCACAATCATTTTGGTTAATTACATGATACATTTACTAATTAATCTGGTTATTTTCTGCAATTAATTTTTTGATAATAATGAGCACAGAACAACCACCACCATCCAATATCCTTGCAAGCATACTTGATCGCAATAGGTTGACAGGACCTAATTTGTCTGATTGGCTAAGAAATTTGAAACTTGTCTTGAACCTTGAACATATAGGATATGTTCTAGATTCAAATGTTCCTGGTCCCTTACCTCCAGAGGCCACTTAAGAGGAACATGAAACTTTGGACAAGTGGAAGGAGCATGATATGAGAGCTAAGTGTTACATGCTTGCTTCCATGAGTAATGAGTTACAGAAGCAACATGAGAACATGCAGAGTGCGAGTGAGATCCTCCTTCACCTACAAGAGTTGTATGGTGAGCACAGCAGGAATGCTAGGTATGAGATATCTAGACAGCTATTCTGTATGAGGATGTCTGAGGGACAGAATGTTGGGGATCATGTCCACAAGATGATTCGGCTGATTGAGCAGTTGGAACATCTTGACTTCAACATGGATTTCCAACTACAGACGAATTTGATCCTTCAGTCCCTTCCTGAGTTTTTTAAGAATTTTGTGACAAATTTCCATATGACTACACAGGAATGCACCTTAGCTAGTTTACTCAACATGCTGGTTATTGCCCAAAAGAATATGCCGGAAAATAAAGGAAAAGAGGTAGCTTTGATTGCTTCTTCTTCTACTGGAAAGTCCAACAAGAAGAAGGGCAATAAGAAAAAGAAACCTCAGATTCCTGGTCCTTCTAAGAAAATAGCTAAACAGAAAAGGAAGACTAAAGCTGATGAAGGCAAAGGAAAGTGATTCCACTGCCAACAGGAAAGTGTTTCCATTGCCAATAGGAAAGTGTTTCCATTGCCAGTAAGAAAGTGTTTCCACTGGCCAGAGTATAGCAATCTAAATGAATGCAATGCCGTGGTGAAAACCAACTCAAGTTCAAAATATATTTGGCACTTAAGGTTATGTCATGTTGCAGAAGATAGGATTACAAAATTGGAGAAAATGGGGATTCTATCCTTGTTGGACTCAGAGCCTACTCCAACTTGTGAATCTTGCCTTCAGGGCAAAATGACTAGATCACCCTTTGTTGGACAAGGGCTAAGAGCTGAAAATATTTTGGAGCTAATACATAGTGATGTATGTGGTCCATTTAAAGAAATGGCTAGAGGGGGCTTTCATTATTTTATTACCTTTACTGATGATAAATCAAGGTTTGGGTATTTGTATTTGATGAAATACAAACATGAATCTTTTGAAAAGTTCAAAGAATTTAAATCTGAAGTAGAAAATCAAACAGGAAAGAATATTAAAGCTCTTCGATCAGATCGTGGAGGTGAATATTTGAGTATTGAATTTGATGAATACTTAAGAGAGCATGGCATTATTTCTCAGCTGACTCCTCCAGGAACGCCACAGCTGAATGGTGTATCTGAAAGGAGAAATCGTACCCTATTGGATATGGTACGTAGTATGATGAGCTATACTGATATGCCAATCTCCTTTTGGGGATTTGCATTAGAATCAGCTTTGTATATTCTGAATAGGATTCCATCAAAATCAGTTTCTTCCACACCTTATGAGATATGGCATGGAAGAAAACCAAGTCTTAAGCATGTTAAGATTTGGGGTTGTCCAGCTTATATCAAAAAGCTGAACACTGATAAATTGGAGACCAGATCAGAAAAAGGTCGATTTGTTGGATATCCAAAAGATAGTTTTGGATATTACTTTTATTTGCCTACTTCACAAAAGGTTGTGATAAGTAGAGATGCCACATTTCTTAAACAACAGTTTGTTCAAGAAGGAGGCAAAGAAAGGCAAATAGAGTTAGAATTGGAGAATTCTGACCAACCAACAGATCAGATGGATATAGATCCATCTAGTCAACCAATACCCGTTGATGAAACATCTACAGCTGTTCCTCGTAGAACAACTTGGGTATCTCACCCACCAGTGAGATATGGTTTTCTTCATGAAGAAGAACAAGAGTTGTCTACTCATGAAGAAGTAGATCATGGAGATGATCCACTTACCTATGAAGAAGCTATATCAGATATAGACTCTTCAAAATGGATCCGACATTGATTCCATGGATAAGAATCAAGTTTGGGATCTTGTTGAGCCACCTGAAGGTATTATACCTATAGGGAACAAATGGGTTTTCAAGAAGAAAATTGGTTCTGATGGAAAGGTAGAGACCTATAAGGCAAGGCTAGTAGCGAAAGGGTTTTGCCAAAGGTAAGGAATCGACTATGAGGAGACTTTCTCGCCTGTTGCCATGCTTAAATCAATTAGGATTTTATTAGCAATAGCTGCGTACTATGATTATGAGATTTGGCAGATGGATGACAAAACAGCTTTTCTCAATGGATACATTGAAGAAAACATTTTCATGGAACAACCTAAGGGATTTGAATCCCAAGATGGTTCCAAGGTATGCAAGCTAAAGCGATCCATTTATGGGTTGAAACAAGCTTCGAGGAGTTGGAACATCCGTTTTGATGAAGCCATTAAATCCTTTGGTTTTATCAAAAATGAGGATGAGCCATGTGTATATAAGAAGGTTAGTGACAGTACTATCACTTGTCTTATATGTGGATGACATACTGTTGATGGGTAATGACACAAGTATGTTGACGACTATAAAGGTATGGTTGTCAAATACATTCTCCATGAAAGACTTAGGGGAGGCAATATATATTCTTGGGATTCGCATCTATAGAGATAGAGCAAAAAGAATAATTGGTTTATCCCAAAGTCTATACTTGGAAAAGGTGTTAAAGAGGTTTAACATGCTTGATTCCAAGAGAGGATTGTTACCAGTGAGACATGGTATCCATCTTTCTAAAGAGATGTCTCCAAAGACACCTGAAGAAAGAGATAAGATGGCCAGGATTCCATATGCTTCGGCTATTGGAAGTTTAATGTATGCAATGTTGTGTACTAGGCCGGATATCGCATATGCTGTTAGTTTGACTAGCAGGTATCAATCCAATCAGGGTTTGGAACACTGGATAGCTGTCAAGAATATTCTTAAATACTTGAGAAGAACTAAGGATTTATTCTTGATTTATGGAGGTGGAGACTTGCAATTGGATGGTTATACTGATTCTGATTTCCAATCAGATATCGATGATAGAAAGTCTACCTCTGGATATGTGTTCATTTGTAATGGAGGTGCAGTCAGTTGGAAGAGTTCCAAACAGAGCACGCATCGCAGATTCCACTATAGAGGTTGAGTATATTCTCGCATCGATGTCGCAAAGGAAGTCGCTTTGGATAAAGAAGTTCGTGACAGAACTTACAGTAGTTCCTTCCATTGAGTCAGCAGTTCCACTACACTGTGACAATAATGGAGCAGTCACACAGGCTAAGGAACTAAGGTCTCACCAAAATCCAAACACATAGAAAGGCACTACCACATTATCAGAGAAATAGTTGGGCGAGGCGATGTAGCCATGCAGAAAATAGCATCAGCTGAAAATCCAGCTGATCCATTCACTAAGCCTATGTCACAGACTCAGTTAGACTGACATCTTCAGAAGATAGGTATAAGATATTGTAATGAATGGCTCTAGTGCTAGTGGGAGATTGTTAGAAGTATGCCCTAGAGCATATCATTTAGTACGTATCTTGTACATATTTTATTAATAAAAGGCATTTCCACTTTTCCGTTTACATAATATATTTATGTGTAATAGAAAATGTCCATTGATATTTTGTTAGAAATATTATTCTTAAGTTGTTAAGAATATGAGTGACAATATTTCTAGTACGAAGTATCATAAATAGGTTCACAATTGAGGATACTTCATAATAAGGACATGACTTATCCAGAAAGATTGTATTCATGTTTGTTCCCAAGTTATTTATATGAGATATAAATAAGATGGAATGGTGAGTCTCATGCCATATAACAAACATGATAGGCACTTATAAATGATAAGTTGGCCGAACTAGTGACACTTATGACAAGCACATGGAGTTTACTCTTGTCAATGTTTTGTCATAAATCATATCAGTGCATATAATCTTTAGACCTGAGATAACACAGTTATCTTGTATATAGGTAGTTTGAGTTTGATACTGCTTTCATACTTGTACTGTGTATGGGTATATGGGCATGTGTTGGCTCCTACTAGTTATATATGGAGGTAGGTGTTGATCAAGATGGAATATGTTCCTCTAAGTAAATAGAGATAAAATCCTATGTTCATTTAATTGTTCTTGATGTTTCAAGTTCCTGGCCAGGACAGATAGATTTATTCAGAAAAGAGTTTCTGATGAGAAAATCTTTCAATCAAGAACTGGAATTAAAAGAGAACATAATATTCATAGCAAATGGAGTTTGACATAAACCATGACTCCAGCTTGAGTTGGGATTTTGTAACAGAGAGATTCTAGTGCATGGTAACATATGATTATAGGTTCATTTAAGGTAAACCTTATTACTAATTGGGTGGCCATGGCATGCTATGCTAGGTGTTAACCATGGTCTATGAGGTTCATAAAATGATTTAGAGAAATCATTTATGGTAAGAAAGAGTTCTGATGACATTAAGAGTTGATATCATGTCTCATTGCCAATTAGTGATGAGCCTAGTAAGTCACACACATACACAAGTTATCACCTATTTAAATATGATTTAATTAATTAATTAAAGAGTTTAATTGATTAATTAAATAGGTTTGGTTTGCAATTAAATTGCAAAGTCCCTAGCATGACTTGAAACCAAATCTAGATTATTAGATGTATAATATAAGTTAAATTTATATTTAAAGTGTTTAAATATGAATTTAATTAATGAGAAATTAATTAATAGAGATTAATTAATTAATTTATATTTGATATAAATTAATTAGAAGAAGAAAAATAATTATTTTGGGTTAAGAACTCAAAATAAAGACACAGGGGCATTTTAGTCATTTTACAGTGTGACACGTGGCACCATGAGATGGTGACACATGGCATAACACATAAGCTTGCCAAATATTTTTTTTAATCATGTAAGATGATTAAAATCAAGATTAAATATAGGTTTGACACTTGGCACAATGTGATTGGGTCACTTAAACCTAGAGCTAATCAAAGGGTGACATGTGGCAAGGGTTTAATGTGTTAACCTAGCTATTTAAGTGTTGTTATGAGAAAATAAAACACAACCAGCAGCCACACTCCTTTGTCACGCCACTTTGAGGGTTTTTATCTCTTCTTCTTCATCTCTTATTAATTCAAAGAGATTAGCCATCAATCTCTTGAATTAAGAACACTAGAAATTATTTCTAGTGTCCTGTTTACATCTTTAATCTCTTAAAAGGCAGAACTTGATTTTCTAATTAATAGAAAAAGCTCTAGAAGCTATTCAAGGGCTGCCATAGGTGTTCTTGGTATGGACAAGCTAGAGGGACAACATCTGGTGTCCTGAAGACGAATCTCAAAGGCGCAGACACGCTGCAGTGCATCAAGAGGTTAGTGTAATCGTTCTTGATTTAATCTAGGGTTCTAAAATTAATCTGATTAATTTTAAAATCTTAAATGGCAAATACAGATCCAAAAACATATTAAAAGAGTTTTAATATGTTGTTTATCATTGAAATCAAATAGATAAAAATAAATCTTGCATGATGCATGTGCCCCTAAGTGAAAATTTTTGAATTCAATGGTATAAACTTGTGTTTTTCGCGCTTCCGTTCCTTCATCCATCTTATTTATATCTGATATAAATAACTTGGAAACAAGCATGAATTCAATCTTTCTGGATAAGTTATGTCCTTATTATGAAGTATCCTCAATTGTGAACCTATTTATGATACTTTCTACTAGAAATACTGTCACTCATATTCTTAACAACTTAAGAATAGAATTTCTAACAAAATATCAATGGACCTTTTCTATTACACATAAATATCTTATGTAAACGGAAAAGTGAAAATGCCTTTTATTAATAAAAAGATGTACAAGATACATACTAAATGATATGCTTTAGGGCATATTACTAACAACTTGATCGCAATAGGTTGACAGGACCTAATCTCTCTGATTGGCTAAGAAATTTGAAACTTGTCCTGAACCTTGAACATATAGGGTATGCTCTAAACTCAAATGTTCCTGGTCCCTTACCTCCATAGGCCACTCAAGAGGAACATGAAACTTTGGACAAGTGAAAGGAGCATGATATGAGAGCCAAGTGTTACATGCTTGCTTCTATGAGTAATGAGTTACGGAAGCAGTATGAGAACATGCAGAGTGCGTGTTACACCCTCACTGTAGCAATTCCATACATTCTACTGTTCCGTTGACCGGAGTCAGTCCGGACAACTAGAACGTCTGAAAAAATATTTAGACTAGAGTGAGGAGTCATAAATAACTCAAATAATGATAAGAAAAATTTTAAAAAAAATTTAGAAATAAAATACAACCAAGTTAAATGAGCCGGTGCCCTAGCGATGGGTAACCCAGTGGGAAGTTGCGGTACTCGCAGCTAGGAGCCCTAAACCCAGGAAAAAATTCATGAAATAATTTTTGGGACTCCAAAGAAGAGTCATTACGGTTTCTATGGCATTAGAATTCCAAGAAAATGTTTAGAAAAGTTTTTCAATCGGTACAAACAATTTTAGTCTGTTAAGCCAAACGGAGGGCATTTTGGTCATTTCATCTTCAGAGATGATTTTTGGCCGACTTGTCCAGTTAAGTAAATAATTATTATGACATAAAATGTGAATAAATATTGTCAAAAATTAAATTGAAAATGAGTAGAAAAGAAAATGAAAGAAAAATAAAAGAAAATAGGAATTATGACATCACATGATGTCATCAAAGCACTCTCCACCAATCACAACTCACCAAGCCAATTAAAAAGAATTAAATGAGGGAAAATTGGAAAGAAAAATTTTGGTTTCTTCTTCTTCATCCGAATCAAGAGAGAGAGAGAGAAAAGGAAAAGAAAGAAAGAAAGGAAGAAGTAGAAGGAGATGAACAGTAGCAGAAATAGGGGTTTAGTAGGGCAGCATGTTTCACTTCCATCCAGGTGAGTTTGGCTCAACTTGTACCGTTTATTTTTGGATATGTTTGAGGTATATATGTGCAGAAGTTATGGTTAATATTTGGTGATTTTTCAATGGTTGGATTTGGAGAAATATATTGTTGAACACAGGCTGTCTACAGGTTGAATTCTGAATTTTGGCTACTGAAATTTGAGAAAAATAAATAGTTACGATGCTTATAAAATTATGAAATTTGGTATAAATGATATTTGGGATGTTTAGACTATTTGTTAAAATTTGGTGAATTTTAGACTTGTGGTTTATGAGATATAAATTGTTTTGCATGAGCTGTCTGAGTAAGACTGATTTTTGCAAAAATTCAGATTTTAAAGGTTGAATGAATATTTTGATATCTCATGATCTAGAGATGATTTGATGTTAAAATTTTTATTGATATTGTATACAGATGTCTTGAATATATGGTTAAAATTTGGGATTTATCTGCTGGTTAGATCATTATATATAAATTTTAATGCACAAGTTGCCATATTGGGTATTAATGGTTTGTGGATTTGAGATTTGTGATAGGAGTTTAGTCCAATTTAAGGGGAAATACTTTTGAATTTTTATTGGATATTTAATTTGAGAAAGTGAAGTTATAATTGATTATGATTATTATGGTTCTAGGAGAAATCTTGAAGAATAACAAGCTCAAGTTTGGTTTCAAAAAGGTTAGTGCGAACTCTTACATCTCTCTTCTTATTCCATGTTAGGAAGTTAAAGTGAATGAGAAATTGATAAGAAATTGAATAAAACACTTATGTAGGAGTATGTATGAATTGTGGCAGCCAAGAGAAGGTTAGGGTTTGGATGGTTTAGTTGCAATTAAGTTTGTATATTAATGTCAATTAATGTATACATATGAATTGGAGTTGAGTGGAGTTGAATTTTTTATTTTTTTCTTTTTTGAGTTTCCAAGAGAATGAGATTTGATCAATTAGGGTTAGTATGAAAATTAAAGATATTGTGTTTGAATGGTTAATTGGAGTTCTAATGGTCAATTAGTGACCATCTGATGAAGTTTGACCCTATATTGGAAGAAATTATGGCCTTAAAATTGAAAATGGTGTGCTGCCATGAGTGCCCTACAGGTCTGGATGTGAGTCCAGTATGTTTGGGCAGCTATAACTTGGGTTGTATAGGTTTAATTGGTACAAGGCCAATTGGACATGAAACTAAACACATAATAGCACAACTTTGGTGAAGAAATCCTGCCCAGAAAACCAAACTAAGTTGACTAAAAAATTACTCTAATCTAGATGACCAACATGCTGTCCTTGGAAAATGACCATATACACAGTATTTGTTCAAATGGTCATAACTCAGAGTATAAAAGTTCAATTGATCTGATATTTTACCAGCAGAAAGCTGAGACATATACCTACTACTTTCATGAAGAATATAAATCCAAATTCTGACCATAATCTTATTAGATTGCCAACCAAACTTAGGTCACCAAATCTAGCAGAACCAAATTGCCTAGAAATTCTGGGTACAGGTCAATCCGGCCAGTTATGGTAAAATGACTATAACTTGAGCTAAAAAACTCCAAATGGAGTGATTCAAAAAAACAAATGTAACTAGACACAATAAGGAACAACTTTCATGAAGACAATTTTGTCAAATACCTATTGTACAAATGACCAATGGAATAGTAAACTTAGTGCTTGAAATCTGAAAATTATGAATAACTAACACTAAGCTTTGAAATGGTATTGACAACCAATACCAACAACTTTAGAATGCAAAATATGGTATCTTGGTGAACTTAGGTTCAATAAATTTATTATGTATTAAAAAGTCAACAATTTGAGTGAATAGTAATGTGAATAATAATATAAAGACATAAAGTGTAAGAACTATATTGTTAAAGGGAAATTAAGGCCATAAATTTGAAATCCATGAATTGAAGCATGAAAAGTAAGTCACCTAATTGATGTGAATAGGTAGCTAGGGCTTATATGCCCATCACAAATTGAATTCATAAAATGTATAAATGAGAAAGGAAAAATGTTTTGAATACAATGGTACATGTGAACCATTGTTTTGAATTGTGATCAATATGAATAACATAATGAATGAATAAATGAACCATATTAATATATGAATGAGACATTAGTTCTCATTATTGTAGAAAGGAAAAGTACTTTGAGTACAATGATATAAAAGGATAATTGATGTGAATTGTGATTATATATATGATCAAATTAAAGTATACATTATAATTGAAAATTTTTATGAAATAATGAAGTCATAAAATACAATATATTAATATTTAATGATATTATGTGCCCTCGTATTGCCTAGACATGTGTGTCAGATTGGATAGTTTGGCATGCCAATAGGGTATTGTTTTAGCAGTACTGCGAAAGGCTTTATGCCTGTATTTATGGCTTTATGCCCGTATTCATGGCTTTATGCCCACATTCATGACTTTATGCCCGCACTCATGGCTTTTATGTCCGATTATGTGTTATAATGGCTTTTTAGCCATACTGACTGCATACGTGGTTGACGTTCTGCGTCCCATGGTATGACGACCCGAGGCACTACAGTGTCCAGTGCCAATGACCCATTATCCATTTTAGTCAGCCTGTCGTAGGTTACTTGGGCAGTCTAATTTATTAAAATAAGTTACGAATATTAGCAATTAAAAATTCTAGAAAATAAATAAATGAGAAGAAGTTCTGAAACAAATTAGATTAGCTCCAAAAATTTATTCCTTAGAATGATATGAAGTAAATTAAATTAGTTCTAAAAATTTTAAATATTACGAAATGATTTTAAAAAAAAAAAAAAAAAAAAAAAAAACTTAGAAAGTATCAAGGAAGTGATAAAAAGACTAGTACAAGAATTATAACTTAAATAACATTACAAATATGACTTTCATAAGAATATAAGTATAAATTTTAAATTTATTTGTACATTATATAAATAATTATTGTAAACTTATGAAAGAAGTGATTCTAGAGAGTAACATAAATGACGAAAGATATATTGTATGGAAAATTTCATATAAACCCAGTAAAATTCTTGAGTATAGAAAATATGCTCCAATTATTTTTACTTGTTAAATTATTTTCTTGTTATATTATTGCACCACTAAGTATCAATGCTTAGTGAGATGGATTTGTTTCCTCGCGCAGGTACTAGTGTTAAAGCCCAGCGAATACCAAATAGAGATTTTGGAGTTTTGATCTGCAGAGTGTTCAAGGTTGTCACCTCCTCAGCAATGCATGTAGATAAGGCCCATATAGATCATATTATATATTTTATACATTATAATTAGTTATTATTTGTAATGTAAACTATGAATTGTATGTTGAAATATAGATTAGAGAACTGTAATTAACTTGTAGATCATGTAAATTATGAATTTATGTAATCAGTTTGTAAATCATGTAAATTAATGAAACTTGAGAACTTATATATAAATTGTGCATGAATGGAAATGCATGAAAATGAATATGAAATTGAGATATATGAATGAGATGTGAATAATGAGAATAATTGATGAGATTTTTATTGTAAAATATTATTAAAATTTTCAAACAGGTAAATAGTAAAAAACGTCAAACGATAATAAAATAGGAGAAACTCCATTAGTTTCTCCGTTAAAAAATAATCGATATTAAATATAACGAGAACAAAATTTTTAAAGAAATAAAGTAAGATAAGTTAAGGTGCTCCGGCACTGAATGTAGCACGCCTTACTCTGCTACACTGTAATCGGGTGAGGGGTGTTACAGTGCGAGTGAGGTCCTCCTTCACCTGCAAGAGTTGTATGGTGAGCACAGTAGAAATGCTAGGTATGAGATATTTCCGCATGAGAATGTATGAGGGACAAAATGTTGGGGATCATGTCCATAAGATGATTCAGCTAATTGAGTAGCTGGAACATCTTGACTTTCACCTGGATTACCAATTGTAAACGGATTTGATCCTTCAGTCCCTCCCTGAGTCATTTGGGAATTTTGTGACAAATTTCCATATGACTAAGCAAGAATATACCTTGGTTGGGTTACTTAACAGGCTGGTTATTGCCAAAAGAATATACCGGGCAATAAAGGAAAAGAGGTAGCTTTGATTGCATCTTCTTCTGCTGGAAAGTTTAATAGGAAGAAGGGCAATAAAGAAAAGAAACCTCATGTTTCAAGACCTTCTAAGAAGATAGACAAACAGAAAACAAAGACCAAAGTTGACAAAGGCAAGGGAAAGTGTTTCCACTGTCAGAAGGATGGGCACTGGAATAGGAATTGCCTAGAGTATAGCAAGTAGTAGTAGCTTGCAGCAACGAGATATTAGACTCCGGGTTGGCAATGGCTCAACTGTTGAAGCCTTAGCCATAGGATCTAAATCTTTATACATGTGTGGACATGTTTTGTATTTAAATAAGGTTTTGCATGTACCTGATGCTTTTAAGAACATCATTTCTATATCTAGTTTGACTAGAGATGGTTATGAATTTCAGTTCATAAATGATGTTTGCAATATTTATTTTGGAAATAAATATGTTGGTTCAGGTTGTCACACCCTACTCCCCTGTAAGATGTAAGATGATCCTGTAGTACATCTAATGAATTACCGTACTTCGCCTACCGATAATCCATTAAATATACTACAAGGGATTTTAAAACAATTTTCATGAAATTTAAATAATCGATTAAAATCTGGTGTTATAAAATTTTTTTCAAAATTTCGGCAAAGTGCCAGTTGTATTTTGAGAAAACAATTCTTCAAAACCTGCAAAGAACACAATCCCAATATGTTTTCTCAAATACAACTTCAATCACTTCATTTGAACCCATAATTCAAATCTCAATAATCAAATCAATCTCCTCATAAAAGAAACATTTCATTGATTACAAGACTCAAAATTAATATTACAAAACTATTCAGATAAATGAAATCCCAAATTTACATTTACAATAATTTACATTTAATTACATACCAAAATATTTTACAAGAGTTTGTATACAACTGCTCAAATAATTTAAATACATATTATTACATGCATACATCAAAACCTATGTACATGGGTATACCTATGATATACCTGGAGCTGATCTGAATATGTCTTCAAAGAAACTTACTCACTGCTCTATGCTCTTCTTACCTGCGACAGCATACAAAGCTATCGCTGAGTGGTGAACTCAGTGGTGCACAACTATAATTTAAAACATAGTACAATATGCATTGACGAAATTTACAGCAAATAATTTGGAAATCTGAATACTCATCGAATTCCAAAACTCAAAATATTCATTGCCAATAATGTAAATCATTTGTATGAAATGACTTTGATCACGAAATTTAATTTATCAAATCATGACTATCCATTTAAGGTAGTTCCAACAAAATCAATTATACATAAATCATAACTGAAATAACAATTCTTTACTATTCAAAAACATTCTGTATCTAAAAAACCATGTTGTATCTCAAAAACTATGTTGTATCTCAAAAATCATGCTGTATCTCAAAAATCATTCTTTATCTCAAAAATCATTTTTTTATCTCTCTAACTATGCAAGACTAATCCGAAAGGGCCATATTGGAAGTGATTCTAACTCGCTATGGTCGGGGAGGTCAAATCAGATTCTAACTCCCTATGGTCGGGGAGGTCGAATCATCGTGCACAGTACACACCACAATAATGAATCTTCCGCAAGGGCCATAATGATAAAAAACTTAGATCTAACCTCAAATTAGAGGAAAATCTAAGCCTGCGCACGTACCATGGTAATCAAAACACAACTAACTCCATTGTCTTCTCAACAAATGAGAGAGACGGGTAATAACCTAGTCAAGCATCTATAGTGAGATATAAAACAATATCACAATCCTTTTAGTGAGCATAAATCACAATATAATTCGATTCAAATTCAATTCCAATATCCAATAATTTTTATGCTCATCACAATTCCATAAATTTGCTTTTTTACATGAAAATTACCATCACAATTCAAAACATGTTCTATCACAAATTTCCAAAACATAATTTATTCAATCCATAACAATGCTTAATACTTGTGGAAATACCATTTCACAAAGCTAAATTCATACATAATATAACAATTTCAATAATCATTGAATAAAATCCAATGCTTATTAAACATAATACATAAGAAAAATATGTCATTTAATCATATGAAATATTCAAAACAAAATCAGTTAAAAACTAGTTGTGCACAAACCTCTGATAACTGTCTCTTGGCTCTGACTCAGTTTTTCCTTCCCCTTCCCTGAGTCTTTGCTAACTGAGAAACACAATTTGAATTGTTTCAGTACTCATTTAAACTGTCTCTAAGAATAAAGCTTAATAATTAACTTATTGAATTCTATTATTTCCTTAGTCAACCTAAGATGTTGACCCTTGATACAGTCTAGGTGAATTAGGTTTTAATGTTACCAATATGTCACATTTTATAGCCTTTTTGTGTTGGTACATGTTACTAAATTCATTTCCATGTATATTGCGTTTTATTGCAATTTGTCGGATCCTGGTATACTAATTTGACCTAGCCGGATGACCTAGTTCCCTCGGCTTTCGAGTTTCGGTCAAAACTAAAAACTTGTAGATCTATGTCTTATTGCACGTGGGAAAAAATTTCAGTTCATTCTGAGTTATGTAGACCAAGTTATGGTCATTTTACTATTGCTAGTCAAAATGCATCAAAATTGGACACTTTAGGTCATTTTAGGTTCGGCCAGTTTTTGGACCCGAAATTGTGCAAGCTATTTGACTTGCTTATGGTCATTTTTGGGCTTTGGTGTCTTCATAAGACTTGTAGATATAGGTCTTAACTATTCATGGTCAAAATTTTAGGTCAATTGGACCTGTTTTGAGTGAGTTATGGCCAAAACACTAACTGCTGCCCAAATGGTAAATTTTCAGGCCTTAATTGCACTAATCCGGATTTGGTCACTTTTCAAGTTACCTTACAAGCCGTATTTTGGTAAGCTTCCTTCATGAAAGTTGGCACATTTTGTGCCTAGTTTCACCTCCAATTGGTCTAATACCAATTAGAGCCACACACTTAAGGTTCTAGGCCCATAACATAAACTGCCCTATTGCATTTTGTTCATTACTCATCAAAGGTCACTTTTAACACTTACCAAACCACACATTCATGCCAATTCTAGTTTGTATCCTAACCTAAAAACATTTCACAACATATTGTTGGTCATTTTGGCAGCTTATAATCACACTCAACATGTACCATATAGTGCAGAATTTTTCAAGCTCAAATTACAACAATTCAATCACCTAACCTAGCTCATTTACATGTGCAACCTCATACCATCATACATATACCCAAGCTGCCATAACAACTACCACAATTCAACATTAATATTCCATAAACCAAACATGAAATAACATTTTTATGGTTCACCAAATCAAGCTGCCGCTTCATACATCACACTTTATAAATCAAGCTGCCGCTTCATACATCACACTTCATTAGTTTCCAAGCTTCCAAATTCAAGTACACATTTACATATACTTAATATACATCAGCCAAATAAATTCCTACACACATAACATTAAATCAACCCTTTAATCTACCATTTACAAGCAAGAATAAACTGTCCTCAAGGAGTTTCCATGGCTGCCAAAAATAAACATCTCGCTTAGAACATCAAACTCCAAAATTCTTTCCACAATTCAAGTACCCATAACATTCTTACTAACTTTAATGAAGCACTAACCAAAAACACAAACTTACCACTTTGGAAACTCTTCAAAATCTCTCCAAAACTTGGTCTTCTTGTTGCCTATCTACTGCCCAAGTGGTGTAGAACAGTTTTTGTGAAGGAAGCTAGTGAAAAATATGGCTAAATCATGGTTGCATGGTGGTTGAAGTGAGGTTGGCCATGGAGTTTCCATGGGAGTTTTGGGAGAAAGTTCAATTCGGTTTGGAAGAAGAATGAAGAAGATGAAGCTTACTTAGTGGAGAAATCTGTCCACTAATGTTATATTTTAATGTCCATTTAGCTCACTTAGTGGACCACTAAGTTTAGTTAATGAATAATTAATCCTAAGTTTCCAAATTTGTAATTTTGTCACCACTTCTTTCACTATTGATATAATGTATCACAATTTAATTTTTATGACTTTTTTAAAGTTTAATAACATTTATTTTTAATGGACATTGAGGTCAAAAGGCAACACGGAGTGTCAAATGACCACAATGCCCCTATTCGGGTTGCATTCTCGATTTTTCGGTAACACCGAGTTTTGTCCGTTTTTCTATTTCTCACTTTTCTTTGTACTAATTAATTAATTTTTCTTTGCTATTTCTAATGGTATTTATGCTTCAATAGATGTCTATTTGAGTCTTAAAAATATTTTTTAGGGTTCTCCGCGGTCCAGGGCTAGTTAACGATCCACACCACAACTTCCCGGTGCAGTCACCCATCGCTAGGGTTCTCGACTCGTTTAACTTGGTTACATTTCATTCCTATGATTTTTCCTTTGTTTTTCTTATATTTTCTTTTCTTGTATTTCTTTATTTTATGTCTCCTCACTCATATCGAAGTGTAGTTCTAGGCATCCTAACTGTCCGAACAACACTGGTCACTGGAACAATAGAACGCACTACCGAACTTAAGGGTGTTACATAGGTTATATGCATGATGGTCTTTATTATTTGGATAATAATGATAAACACAAAATGAATGCAAGCAATCTACAAGAATGCAATGCCATAGTGAAAATTAACTCAAGTTCAAAATATATTTGGCATATAAGATTAGGTCATGTTGCAGAAGATAGGATTGCAAAACTAGAGAAAATGGGGATTTTATCCTCATTGGGTTCTGAACCTACTCCAATTTGTGAATCCTGCCTTCAAGGCAAAATGACTAGATCACCCTTTGTTGGACAAGGACTAAGAGTTGGAAATATTTTGGAGCTAATACATAGTGATGTATGTGGTCCATTTAAAGAAATGGCTAGAGGTGGTTTTCATTACTTTATTACCTTTACTGATGATAAATCAAGGTTTGGGTATTTGTATTTGATGAAATACAAACATGAATCCTTTGAAAAGTTCAAAGAATTTAAATATGAAGTAGAAAATCAAACAGGAAAATTCATTAAAACTCTTCAAATCGTGGAGGTGAATACTTAAGTACTGAATTTGATGAATACTTGAAAGAACATGGCATTGTTTCCCAGCTGACTCCTCCAGGAATGCCACAGTTGAATGGTGTATCTGAAAGGAGAAATTGTACCCTATTAGATATGGTACGTAGTATGATGAGCTATATTGATATGCTAATCTCCTTTTGGGGATTTGCATTAGAATCAGCCTTGCATATTCTGAATAGGATTCCATCAAAATCAGTATCTTCCACACCTTAGGAGATATGGCATGGAGGAAAAACAAGTCTTAAGTGTAAAACCTCTCACCCGACTACAGTGTAGCCGAGTGAGGCGTGCTACATTCGGTGCCGAAGCACCCTATCTTATCTTACTTTATTACTTTAATAGTTTGATCTCGTTATATTTTAATATCATTTAATTTTTTATGGAGAAACCAGCGGAGTTTCCCCTATTTTATTATCAGTTGACTTATTTCACTATTCACCTGCTTCAAATTTTCAATAATATTTTACAATAAAAATACTATTCATGCTCATCATATTCATCTCACATTCAATTCTTGTAATTTACATACTCATTTGTACAAATCTATTCATACTCAATTCATATGTAAACATTCTCAAATTACAAAAGCAAAATTTTCAAATTTCCTTAATTTACATAATTTACAAAAATAATTACATAATTTACATGATCTACAAATTAATTAAAGTTCCATAATCTATATTTCAACATACAATTCATAGTTTACATTACACATAATAACTAATTATAATGTACAAAATACATAATATGATCTATATGGATCTTATCTACATGCATTGCTGAGGAGGTGACAACCTTGTACACTTCTGACACTTTCGCAGATCTGGACTCTAAATTCTCCAGTCTAATGTCTACTAGGTTTTTATCTTCAGTACCTACGCGAGGAAACAAATCCATCTCGCTAAGCATTGCTGCTTAGTGGTGCAACAATATGACAATAAATAATGTATACAAATAAAAATAATTGGAGCATATTTTCTATATTCAAGAATTTTACTAGGTTCATATGAAATTTGCTATACAGTACATTTTTCGTCATTTATGTTGCTCTCTAGAATCTCTTTTGTCATAAGTTTACAATAATCATTTATATAATGTACAAATAAATCTAAATATTTAGTTTATGTTTATTTTATTATGGAGGATGCATTTCTAATAGTTACTTATGTTATGCTTATTTTTCTAGGCTTTCATTTGCTCTCGTAATATTTTATGTGTTGTGGATCATTTCGTAATAATTAAATTCTTAATACTAGTTTAACAAGTTTCAGATTTTTCTTACTGATTTGTTTAGTTTCTAATATTTTTAACTTATTTCAATAAATTTTTTCTCTGCCCAGGTAACCTATGATAGGCTGACTAAACTAGATAACTGGTCGCTGGCACTAGACACCGTAGTTCCTCGGGCATGTTAGTCACCCGGATTAGGGTCATTTTTAGGTCAACTTGGTTTGGTTTTCTTGTCACACCTTACCCCTCTGTAATGCATAACATGATCCCTTAGAATACCTAATGAACTATCGAACTTCACCTACTGATAACTCATTAAGTACCCTACAAGGGATTTTAAAACAATTTTTTTTTAATTTTATAAGTGGTGAGCATTTCTAAATAGATATTAAAATCATTTATTCAAAGTTTTAAAACTAGTAAAAAAATTTTCCCATTTTATTTTTTAAAAAATTTAATAGAAATTTCGGCAGAGTGCCGTCTGTATTTTGAGAAAATAGTTCTTCAAATTCCTGTAAAAAACACTTCCAATAATTTGTCTCAACAACTTCTTCAATTTCACAATCATCCCAATTAATTTCAACATCACTTATCAATTTCCAAAAATTCAAATCCACAATTTCCAATTCAAATATCATCCAAAATATTACTAATTAATTTTATTCAAATTAAAACAAAATAGTTCCATTCATATGTAATTAAATGTAAAACAATTTATATACATTAAACTAAAAATTTACATTAAGAAAATTCAAACTAAAATTTATTACAAACTTTATACAAACTACTCAAGACCAGTTTTATGTGTCCATACCTTTACATACATTACATACATCAAAATAAATTTTTACAATTAGGTTATAAAATATACCCGATAGACTTCAGAGTAGGTAGCGCCTCTGTCCTTAGTAGCTCACTCTGCCGCTCTTCTAGTCTCTATATCTGTGACAGCAATAACAGCCATCGCTGAGTACTAGGACTCAGTAGTGCACAACATACTAAAATAATCTTTATGCGGAATTTAACACATATTTATTCAAAAATTAAACTGAACATGCGATATCAATAGAAAACATGATTTACAAGATTTTAGTTCACAATTTTATTTCAAATGTCTCAAAACCATTTGCATAAAAACACACAATTATATCATGCCATTCGAAATAAATATAATCTCAATAGCCAGAGGCTAAAGAGAAGCCACATCACAATGCTAGCTAGCTCAAATATATGAGAACCCATTCTTTTTCTTCTTCTACTGGCACACACCTCAACACTTCAGCCAGAGAAGGAATCAAAATTCAAAACTGATTTTTCCCACTAGTCACGCTAGTGAGGTATTCAAATATATGGTTATGACACTGTGGTTTCAAAACTTATCTTAACAATTTACTAAACATTTATGCCATCTCAAATATACACAAATAACTTTCAACAATTTAAATCAAAAGCATAATAATTATTTCATCCCAATGATGTTACAATTCAATATTTCAATTTATTCAAAACAATATGCAGAAGAAAATTTATAGAAATTCTACGTTGTGCACAAACCTTATATGAGTCGCCTTTTTGGCCTTGACTCGACACCTTGGGTTCCTTCTCGGTATTCTATTCCACTGAAACACACGGTTTCACAGTGTTTCAATATCAGAACCTAGCATAAATCCAAAAATAAATTTAAATTCACTTTTACCTAGCTCTAATGTGCTAAACTTAACGTTCTTTAAAATTTGTGTTTTAGGGTTACTATTCACGATACTATTCAAGTCAATTTATTGACTTTCTAAGGCTTAATAGGTATGGGAATTCCAACTTCACCCACATACAACATTTTGGTTACTAAATTTGTTGGTTTTGGTTATTTACTCAAATTTTAAGTCTTTTAGGCAAATTTGCAAATTTTCAGTTTTGGGTATCTTATGTTGCACTGTTCCATTGGTCATTTTACTGTTAGAATTTGGCAAAATTTTCTTCACAGAAAATGTTCCCTATTGTCTTAACTTTATTCTCCTTTTTGAATCACTCCAATTGGAGTTTTTCAGCTCAAGTTATAGCCATTTGAATCATGGCTGCCGGATTGGACTTAACCCAGATTTCTAGGCAAATTCTGGTTCTGACAGTTTTAGGTCACCAACTTTGGGTGACTAAATGACTTAGTTAAGGGCATAATTTGGGTTTGTGTTCTTCATCAAAGTTTTAGGTATATATCTCAACTTTTCACTGGTAAAATTTCAGGTCATTTAGATCGCCTAGCTCAAGTTATGGCCAAATGAACAAACACTGTTCTTTTGGTCATTTTTGGTACAGGTCAGATTGCCAATTCTGGATTTGGTCAATTTGTTCACTAGGTTTTGGTCACTTTTTGGGCATGATTCCAAAATGAAAAATGTGTCATTTTGTGTCTAGTTTCATTCCTAATTGGCTTCACACGAATTAGACTTGTAAATTTTCAGTTTTGGTCCCTAAAAAAGACCTTGGTCCTACTGCCTGCAGCATGACCCTAAGGAATCCGAATTTGCATTTGGTTCCAACACTTCTAACATGCTCCAATTGGTCACAAATGACCATTTCTCACCTCAAACCAAGTCCAACACACCATTTATCACATTCTCACACTTTTGTCTTCTAAACCCTAAATGCCAAACCCTAATTCACATATTTGTTGTATTTAACTAATTTCAAGAATACTAGCATTACTTCTATACTCATACAAGCTTACCTACACTACTAATTCAATCAAATTCATACATTATCATCACCAACCCTAGCAGGCCGAATTTTCCTCTAGTCCTCCAACAATTATTTTCTTTTAATTTTAAGTTAAAATCTAAGCTAATTGAACCAAAAACATAGAAACTAAACTAAGAAATGGAAGTTTGCTCACTAACCTCAACCTTTGATTTTCAATCTTCAATTCCCTTCTTCTTTTCTTCTTTCTTTCTTACTCAAGCTTCTTTTCAAGACTAAAAGACAAGGTTTAATTAAGGGGACTATGGGATTTATGGCTAGATCAAGGAGTTCTTCAAGCTCAAAATGAGCTTTAATGGAGGAAAGTGAGGGTGAGGGAGAGAGAGAGATATGGGACGGCAAACTTGAGTAAGAAACTATTTTTTTTTTCTTTTTCTTTTCTTTTCTTTTTCTTTTTATCAATTTTTATCCACTTGGAAGACCAAAATTATCCAAATTTATTTCTTTTTTTAATTAGTGTTTATGACATCATGCATGATGTCACCAATTTCTACTTTTCCTTTTTCTTCTTTTTTTTATTTATTTTTCCGTAGTTTTTTAATTTAATTCCCGATTCCAAAATTTTTTTTTCTTCGATCTTATTTGACAGTTAGGTCAGGAGTCAGCTCTCGGGGTCAATTGACCAAATTGCCCCTCGCCGATTCGACCCGGTTTGAAAATAATTTAATATTTCTTTCGGATCCCTGACCTAATTATTTAACTGGCTTAACAATTCTTTTTCGTGATTTTCTCTTTTCCACTATGTTCACACTAGTCCTAAGGACCGCGGCGTTACATTTTGCGGTTTGAAATTTTAGTTTAAATTGACTTCGCAGTCCTTCCCGAGAAGGTAACCCATCGCTGTGACTCTCGGCTTGTTTAACTTCTTACGTTCTATTTTTCTTATTTATACTTAACCATTTGACAATTACTAATTATTTGTGTTTAGGGCTTATCTAGTTATCTTAAGTGTGGTTCTAATCCCCTTAATAAAATATACCAGGCTATACAAATAGGGGTGTTACAATTCCCCCACCCCCATTAAAATAAATTTTGTCTCGAAATTTTACTTGGTATTAATCTCTGAACAGTTGTGGGTGTTGTCTCCTCATGTCCTCCTCTCATTCCCAAGTAGCTTCTTGGCCCGAATGATGGTTCCACAGCACTTTCACTAACAAGATCTGCTTGTTCCGTAGCTGCTTCACTTCATAAGCCAGAATCTCTGTGGGTTCTTCCTCATATGTGAGGTATGGATTCACTTCAATTTCTTCCACTGGTAGTACATGAGATGGGTCTGATCGATACCTCCTCAACATAGACACATGGAAGACATTATGTATCTTCTCCAACTTTGGAGATAGTGCCAATCGATATGCTAAAGGACCCACCCTTTCTGGAACCTCATATGGCCCAATGAAACGAGGACTTAGTTTCCTCTTTCTGCCAAATCTCATAATCTTCTTCTAAGGAGAAACCTTGAGGAATACTTTCTCACCCACTGCATACTCAATATCCCTTCTCTTTAAATCAATGTAGGACTTCTGTCGGTCTGATGTAGCCTTGAGTCGGTCACTAATTAATCTGATTTTCTCCTCAGTTTGCTGAATAATTTTGGGCCCAATCATCTTCCTTTCACCCACATCATCCCAACACAATGGGGTTCTACATTTTCTTCCATACAAAGCTTCATATGGAGGCATCCCAATGCTTGATTGGTAGCTATTGTTGTAAGCAAACTCAATCAAAGGCAAGTGCATGTCCCAACTGCCCTCAAATTCAATCACACAAGCCAGTAGCATGTCCTCCAAGATCTGAATTACCCTTTTAGACTGGCCATCTGTCTGTGGGTGGAATGCCGTGCTGAAGTTCAATCTATTTCCTAGGGCTCTCTGAAAACTACCCTAGAATCTAGAAGTGAACCTAGGATCTCTGTCTGATACGATGAATACTGGCACTCCATGCAGTCTTGCTATCTCATCAATGTACAATTTGGCCAATCTTTCTAAACTGTAGTCCATTCGAACTGGCAGAAAATGAGCAGACTTGGTTAGTCTATCAACAATGACCCAAACTGCATCTTGACTCTTATGTGTCCTTGAAAGTCCCATCACAAAATCCATCGTTATTCTCTCCCATTTCCATTCTAATACTGGTAGTGTATGTAACAACCCAGTGGGTACTTGATGCTCTGCCTTCACTTACTGACAAGTTAGGCATTTAGAAACAAACTCTGCCACATCTCTTATCATACCCATCCACCAGTAATGCTCCTTTAGCCCTCTATACATTTTTATGCCACCAAGGTGCATGACAAAAAGAGACTCATGTGCTTCCTTCAAAATGATATTCCTCAAATCAACATTATTAGGAACACACATTTTGCCCTGGTGTAACAGTAGACCATCATCTCTTATTGAGAATTCTGGTTTCTTGCCCTGTCTGACTTCTTCCAATAGCTTCTGATACCTTTCATCATTTTGAGCAGCCATTCTAATCTGATCAATCAACACTGGCTGTACATGCCATGCAACTATTATCTGCCCCTCATCATTAATCTCTAAGCTGGCATGTAATGATCTCATCTCATGTTTCATAGACAAAGGAGTAACTCGTAGACTTTCCATAGTCTTGCGACTTAAGGCGTCAGCCACCACATTAGCTTTCCCTGGCTGATAGTCTATCAGACAATCATAGTTTTTTATCAACTCTAACCATCTCCTCTGTCTCAAATTCAACTCCTTCTGAGTGCCCAAATACTTCAAACTCTGATGATCTGTGTAGATGTAACACTTTTCCGCATACAAATAGTGTCTTCAGATCTTAAGAGCAAACACAATAGCTACAAGCTCCAAGTCATGTGTTGGATAATTCCTCTTATGCGGTTTCAACTGGTGTGATGTATAGGCAATGGCATTTCAATCTGACATCAATACACAGCCTAACCCATTGTGAGAAGATCACTGTAAACTGTGTATTCTTTACCTAGAGTAGGTAAAGTCAGGACTAGAGCTTCAGTCAAACATTTTTTCAATTCATCAAAACTCTACTGGCATTTATCTGTCCACTGAAATTTCACATCTTTTTTAAGTAGCTTAGTCAATGGATATGCCAATATAGAAAATTCCTTCACAAATCAACGGAAGTATCCAGCTAAACCCAAAAAATTGTGAATCTCCGTGATATTTCTAGGTGGCCTCCAATTAAGGACAGCTTCAATCTTACTTGGATCTACCTTGATGCCCTCTACTGAAACTACATGTCCCAAGAAAGATATTTCTTTCAGCCAAAATTCACATTTCGATAATTTGGCGTATAGTTGTTTCTCCCTCAAAGTCTGTAGTACAATCCGCAGATGTCTATCATGCTCTTCTGCACTCCTCGAATAGACGAATATATCATCTATGAATACCACAACAAACTGATCGAGGTATGGTCTGAAGATAGTGTTTATCAGATCCATAAAAGCAGCCAGAGCATTAGTTAACCCGAATGGCATGACCAAGAACTCATAATGGCCATAACGGGTTCTGAAGGCAGTTTTAAGAATACTCTACTCTTGTACTTTCAACTGATAATAACCTGATCTCAGGTCAATTTTGGAGAACACAGCTGCACCCCTCAACTGATCAAATAAGTCATCAATGCGGGGCAATGGATATCTATTCTTTATTGTCACCTTATTCAACTGTTGATAATCAATACATAAATGGAGAGTGCCATCTTTCTTCTTAACAAACAACACTGGCACTCCCCAAGGTGACACACTAGGGCAGATAAAGCCCTTGTCAAGCAATTCTTGCAACTGCATTTTCAACTCTTTCAATTCTGCAAGTGCCATTCTATATGGTGTTATGGAGATTGGATCCACACCAGGCATAACATCAATCTTAAACTGCATTTCTCTTTCTGGAGGTAATCCTGGCAATTCATCAGGAAACACATCCGGAAAGTCACATACTGTAGGAATATCCCTTAGTATTGGACTCCCCACTTAGGTGTTTATCACATGTGCCAAGTATGCTTCACACCCCTTTCTGATCATTCTTCTAGCTAGTGCAGCTGAAATGATGTTTGATGGCAATAAATGCCTCTCCTCATGTATTACCACATCATCGTACAGAGGGAGACCAAAAGTGACTGTCTTCTATAAATAGTCAATCATGGCGTGATGCCTGGCTAACCAATCCATGCCCAAGATAATATCATAATCTCTGAAGGGTATTTCAATCAAATCCAACAGAAAAACATGTCCTTGGATCACCAAAGGACAGTCTCTATAGATTTTATTGACCTGAACCTCTTGTCCTAACGAACTAGTTACTAACACTTCAAAACCCATTTTGACACATGGAACAGTAAGTGAACTGACTATGCTAGCACTAACATACGAGTGGGTTGAACCCAGATCAAACAACACAAATACTTCTTGATCAGAGATAGAGAATGTACTAGCTACAACATCAGATGTCTCAGCCTCTTCTCGCTATCTCATTGTGTAAACCCTGGCTGAAGCACTTCCTTGTGCTGACTGACCAATAGTGCCCTGACTGCCAGAAGCAGTGCCTCTACCTTTGCCTCTTCCTCTGCCAACCGGTTGTGGACCTCTGGGAGCAAGACTCTGAATGGATCCTTCTGCAATAATAGGAGCTGAACAGAATCTAGGAGCACTAGTGCAATCTTTAGCAAGATGGCCCTTGCCTCCACAGTTAAAGCAGGCTCCTATTGCTTAATAGCATTCTCCCCCATAAATCTTGCCACAAGTCTCACAGGGGCGAGGAGGTTGTGAACCCCTACTTGACTGCTGACCAGACTTAGGGGGTCTCTGTCTAGAGAATTTGTCCCTTCCAAATCTTCCACCTCGACCTCTGCTAGGTCCACTAAATTTCTTCTTCTTTCCAGAGGTACCACCAGAACTTGGCTCTACAGACTTTTCCCCCTTATCTTTTTCTGATTTCTCAGCTTTTTCTGATTTTTCCTTTACTGGGGTCACTTCTGTTTCAATTCTCTCCAACTCAAGTGCTTGAGAAATAAGCTCAGAGAAGTTACTGTGTCTGAATCCCACTACTTGCATCCTCAAACTGGGCTTCAAACCAGTCTCAAATCTCTAGCACCGTTCCTTGCTGGTAGAGAGGAGACTCTCAAGATAGTGGCTTAAGTGGGAGAACTCCCTCTCATATTCTGCCACTATTTTGTTGCCTTGTTTTAGACTCAGAAATTCTTGTAACTTTTGATCCACATATGCGTCTGGAACGTATTTTTGTCTAAATTCTCTGATGAAGTCATCCCAGGTCAGTACTGGTGGTTCAGCTAAGCTGTGGGGGATGGTCTTCCACCAATCATACGCATCCCCTTGCAGTTGTGACACAAAGTATTCAAACTTCAGTTCATCTGGGCAGTGCAGCTTCTTAAACACTCTATCCATCCTTTCAAGCCATTGCTTTGCCTCTAAAGGGTCCACTGTACCCTTAAACTCTATAGCCCCATACTTTAATAACTTGTCATACTGTTTGCTGGAGGTAATGGTTGTACCACAAGTGTTTCGGGTGGAGCTTGAGCAGGCATTCCCCCATCCATTTGTTGAAATATCGCAGCCATCTGCTGTGCGAACTGTGTAGGAAACTGCGGCATTTGTGGCTGGTGCTACTGATCCACTGACATTTTGTAGAGCTGGGGCTTCCCCTTGTGCCTCAGCTTCAATAGATTACTCAACTGAGCGATCCCCTTCTTCCATGTCAGTCTATAGTAGGATATCTCCTGAACAAATAACACAAGGAGATTCCCTCCGTTAGTTTATATTTATGATGTAATGCACTTTATGTAACAAATAAGGACATTGAGCACTTGTACTTATCGAAGAAAAGACACAAATTTTCAAGTTAAAATGTACTTCAAAAATTTTGCTCTGATACCACTAAAACATGTCACACCTTACCCCTCTATAAGGCATAACATGATCCTGTAGAATACCTAATGAACTACCGAACTTCACCTACTGATAACTCATTAAGTACCCTACAAGGGATTTTAAAACAATTTTTTTACTTTTATAAGTGGTGAGCATTTCTAAATAGATATTAAAATCATTTATTCAAAGTTTTAAAACTAGTAAAAATTTTTTTCCATTTTATTTATCTACAAATTTTATAGAAATTTTTGTAGAGTGCCGTCTATATTTTGAGAAAACAGTTCTTCAAATTCCTGTAAAAAGCACTTCCAATAATTTGTCTCAACAACTTCTTCAATTTCATAATCATCCCAATCAATTTCAACATCACTTATCAATTTTCAAAAATTCAAATCCACAATTTCCAATTCAAATATCATCCAAAATATTACTAATTAATTTTATTCAAATTAAAATAAAATACTTCCATTCATATGTAATTAAATGTAAAATAATTTATATATATCATACTAAAAATTTACATTAAGAAAATCTAAACTAAAATTTATTACAAACTTTATACAAACTGCTCAAGACCAGTTTTACGTGTCCATACCTTTACATACATTACATACATCAAAATAAATTTTTACAGTCAGGGTATAAAATATACCCGATAGACTTCAGAGTAGGTAGTTCCTCTGTCCTCAGCAGCTCACTCTGCTGCTCTTCTAGTCTCTATATCTATGACAGCATTAATAGCATCGCTGAGTACTAGGACTCAATGGTGCACAACATACTAAAATAATCTTTATGCGGAATTTAACACATATTTATTCAAAAATTAAACTGAACATGCGATATCAATACAAAACATGATTTACAAGATTTTAGTTCAAACAATTTTATTTCAAATGTCTCAAAACCATTTACATAAAAAAACACAGTTATATTATGCCATTCGAAATAAATATAATCTCAATAGCCAGAAGCTAAGGAGACGTCACATCACAAGGTTAGCTAGCTCAAATATATGGGAACCCATTTTTTTTCTTCTTCTACTGGCACACACCTCAACATTTCAGCCAGAGAAAGAATCAAAATTTGAAACTAATTTTCCCCACTAGTCATGCTAGTGAGGTATTCAAATATATGGTCAAGACACTGTGGTTTCAAAACTTATCTTAACAATTTACTAAATATTTACGCAATCTCAAATATACACAAATAACATTTAACAATTTAAATCAAAATCATAATAATTATTTCATCACAATGATGTCACAATTCAATATTTCAATTTATTCAAAAACAATATGCAAAAGAAAATTTACAGAAATTCTACGTTGTGCACAAACCTTATATAAGTCGCCTTTTTGGCCTTGACTCGACACCTCGGGTTCCTTTCCGGTATTCTTTTCTACTGAAACACACAGTTTCACAGTGTTTCATTATCATAACTTAGCATAAATCCAAAAAAATATTTAAATTTTCTTTTACCTAGACGTTCTTTAAAATTTGTGTTTCAGGGTTACTATTCACAATACTATTTAAGTCAATTTGTTGACTTTCTAAAGCTTAATAGGTATGGGAATTCCAACTTCACCCACATACCACATTTTGGTTACTAAATTTGTTAATTTTGATTGTTTACTCAAATTCTAAGTCTTTTAGGCAAATTTACAAATTTTTAGTTTTGGATGTCTTATGTTGCACTGTTCCATTGGTCATTTTATTGTTACAATTTGGCAAAATTTTCTTCATAGAAAATGTTTCCTATTGTCTTAACTTTATTCTCCTCTTTGAATCTCTCCAATTAGAGTTTCTGAGCTCAAGTTATAGCCATTTGAATCATGGCTGCCGGATTAGACTTAACCCAGATTTCTGGGCAAATTCTGGTTCTAGCAGTTTTAGGTCACCAAATTTGGGTGACTAAATGACTTGGTTAAGGGCATAATTTGAGTTTGTGTTCTTCATAAAAGTTTTAAGACTATATCTTAGTTTTCCACTGGTAAAATTTTAGGTCATTTAGACCTACCTAGGCCAAGTTATGGCCAAATGAACAAACACTGTTCATTTGGTCATTTTTGGTACAGGTCAGATTGCCAATTCTGGATTTCGTCAATTTGTTCACTAGCTTTGGTCACTTTTTGGGCATAATTTCTAAATGAAAAATGTGTCATTTTGTGTCTAGTTTCATTCCCAATTGGCCTCACACCAATTGGACTTGTAAATTTTCAGTTTTGGTCTCTGAAAGGGACTTTGGTCCTGCTGCCTCCAACATGACCCTAAGCAATCCGAATTTGCATTTGGTTCCAACACTTCTAACATGCTCCAATTGGTCACATATGACCATTTCTCATCTCAAACCAAGTCCAACACACCATTTAACACATTCTCACATTTTTATCTTCCAAACCCTAGGTGCTAAATCCTAATTCACATATTTGTTGTATTTAACTAATTTCAAGAATACTAGCATTACTTTTATACTCATACCAGCTTACCTACACTGCTGATTCAATCAACTTCATACATTATCATCACTAACCTTAGCTGGCCAAATTTTTCTCTAGTCCTCCAACAATTATTTTCTTTTAATTTTAAGTTAAAATCTAAGCTACTTGAACCAAAAACATAGAAATTAAACTAAGAAATGGAAGTTTGCTTACTAACCTCAACCTTTGATTTTCAATCTTCAATTCCCTTCTTCTTTTCTTCTTTCTTTCTTGCTCAAGCTTCTTTTCAAGACTAAAAGACAAGGTTTAATTAAGGGGACTATGGGATTTATGTCTAGATCAAGGAGTTCTTCAATCTCAAAATGAGCTTTAATGGAGGAAAGTGAGGGTGAGGGAGAGAGAGAGAGATATGGCATGGCAAACTTGAGGAAGACACTCTTTTTTTTTTTTCTTTTTCTTTTCTTTTCTTTTTCTTTTTATCAATTTTTATCTACTTGGAAGACCAAAATTATCCAAAATTATTTCTTTTTTTAATTAGTGTTTATGATGTCATGCATGATGTCACCAATTTCTACTTTTCTTTTTTCTTCTTTTTTTTTTTTTTTTTTTCTGTAGTTCTTTAATTTAATTCCCGATTCCAAAATTTTCTTTTCTCTAATTTTATTTGACAGTTAGGTTAGGAGTCAGCTCTCGGGGTCAATTGACCAAATTGCCCCTCGTCGATTCGACCCGGTTTAAAAATAATTCAATGCTTCTTCCGAATCCCTGACCTAATTATTTGACTGGCTTAACAATTCTTTTTCATGATTTTCTCTTTTCCATTGTGTTCGCACTAGTCCTAAGGACTGCGGCGTCACATTTTACGGTTCGAAATTTGAGTTTAAATCGACTTCGCAGTCCTTCCCGAGAAGGTCACCCATCGCTGTGACTCTCGGCTCGTTTAACTTCTTATGTTCTGTTTTTCTTATTTATACTTAACCATTTGACAATTACTAATTATTTGTGTTTAGGGCTTATCTAGTTATCTTAAATGTGGTTCTAATCCCCTTAATTATCCGGACTGACACTTATAACCAGAACAGTAAAATATACCAGGCTATACAAATAGGGGTGTTACATTTCTGGGCAGAGTTTCTTCACCAAAGTTGTGCCATTATGTGTCTAGTTTCATGTCTAGTTGGCCTTGCACCAATTGAACCTATACAACTCCATTTATAATTGCTCAAACTTGCTGGACTCAAAACTAGTCCTGCAAGTCACCAAGGGCAGCATGCCTAAGCTCAACTCCAACATCCTTACTCACTTCAATTCCTCCTCACACACATTCAAATGGTCACTAATTGACCATTACTAGTTTCATGTCATGTATTTTATTTCGAAAATTTTTCCTAAATTTTTCTTATTAATATTTGAGTTATTTATGATTCATCGCTCTAGCCTAAATATTTTTGCAGATGTTCTAGCTATCCGGACCTACACCGGTCACCGAAACAGTAGAATATACGAAATTGTTACAATGAGGGTGTTACAACTCTCCTCCTCTAATTTAAATTTCATCCTCGAAATTTACTGGATGTAGATATCTAAGATAATTCCTTTACTTTCTATTACTCCCTCTGTCTACTCTTTTTATATATATATGGTATTATTTAGTATTTTTGAATCTATCATTATACACTTAGGCATATCATAAAGGGATGATACTTTACCTCAAATTCACATTTGGGGCTTCTTGCTCCTCTCCGGCTTGGGTGACATTTGGAAGTGGTGTTACTGTTGTACTTGGTCCTTCCACGACCTCTGTCTAGGTCCGTGGTAAATTCCTCTTAGGACAATCTTTCAGATGATGGTCCATGGCTCCACATCTATAACAGGCTCCAGTCAATCCCCAACATTCACCTTTATGCCACTTGTTACAATGGTCGCATTTTCTTGCTAATCCTGGTACAATCACTACTAGTGTTTCAGGTTGATCTCTTCTGGGTATAGGCCTGGGTCTAGATCTCCTACTTCGATCAGATGTCTGACTTAACTTTTCCCTCGGCCTCTTATTACTAGACTGTCCAAATTTCCTCTTTTGCTAATCACCACTCCTCTTCTGTTCCTCTTCATGAACATAGCTAATATATTTCTTTCTGAACTCTATCAAAAATAATTTCCAACTTACGTCGGCTGGTGGCACTACCTTGGTTACAACATCCCACCATCGATACGAAACTTCTTGTAACAATGAAAATACACACTCCAAACTCTGTTCTGGTGTGCAATGGAGCCGCTGCAGTACTCTTTCAGTCGTTTCTAACCAATACTCAGCCGCTGAAGAATCATCTTCCTTTCTACCATTGAAATCTACAGCTCCATAATTCCTAATTTTTCCTAGAGGTGATGTTCGCTGTGGTGGTGGTGGAATAACCCCAGTCATCTGTCGAAAGAATCCAGTCATCTGCTCAAACAAGGCCTATTGGGGTTGTACAGGCACCTTTTGCACCGGTGGAGCAGGATCTCCTCGATTTCCAATATCACTCCCAGTTGAGATACGGCTTACTACTTCTTCTTCTACTGTCCTCTGCGATTCTGAGTCCATACCTTAACCTAAAATAAGCAAGAAAACAGATCTGCATTAGTGTTACCTCGACTCATATGAATGCAATTTATGGTATGCACACTATCTTATTCTATCTATCTATGCCTAGGAATGCCTAAACCTTGCTCTAATACTAATAAATGTAACACCCCTCACTCGATTACAGTGTAGCCGAGCGAGGCGTGCTACATTCGGTGCCGGAGCACCCTATCTTATCTTACTTTATTCCTTTAATAATTTGATATCATTATTTTTTAATATCAATTAATTTTCTATGGAGAAACCAGCAGAGTTTCCCTTATTTTATTATCAGTTGACGTATTTCACTATTCACCTGCTTGAAATTTTCAATAATATTTTACAATAAAAATATCATTCATGCTCATCATATTCATCTCACATTCAATTATTGTAATTCACATACTCATTTGTACAAATCTATTCATACTCAATTCATATGTAAACATTCTCAAATTACATAAGCAAAATTTTCAAATTTCCTTAATTTACATAATTTACAAAATAATTACATAATTTCATAATTTACATGATCTACAAATTATTACACTTCCATAATCTATATTTCAACATAAAATTTATAGTTTACATTACAAATAATAACTAATTATAATATATAAAATACATAATATGATCTATATGGATCTTATCTACATACATTGCTGAGGAGGTGACAACCTTGTACACTTCTGACACTTCCGCAGATCTGGACTCTAAATTCTCCAGTCTAATGTCCACTAGGTTTTTATCTTCAGTACCTGCGCGAGGAAACAAATCCATCACGCTAAGCATTGCTGCTTAGTGGTGCAATAATATGACAAGAAATATTGTATACAAATAAAAATAATTGGAGCATATTTTCTATATTCAAGAATTTTACTGGGTTCATATGAAATTTGCCATACAGTACATTTTTCGTCATTTATGTTGCTCTCTAGAATCTCTTTTGTCATAAGTTTACAATAATCATTTATATAATGTACAAATAAATCTAAATATTTAGTTTATGTTTATTTTATTATGGAGGATGTATTTCTAATAATTACTTATGTTATGCTTATTTTGCTAGGCTTTCATTTACTCTCGTAATATTTTCTATGTGTTGTGGATCATTTCGTAATAATTAAATTCTTAATGCTAGTTTAATACCTTTCAGATTTTTCTCACTGATTTATTTAGTTTCTAATATTTTTAACTTATTTTAATAAATTTTTTTCTCTGCTCAGATAACCTATGACAGGCTAACTAAACTGGATAACGAGTCGTTGGCACTGGACACCACAGTGCCTCGGGCCGTCATACCATTGGACGCAGAACGTCAACCACGTATGCAGTCAGTATGGCTAAAAAAAGTTATGATAACACATAATCAGGCATAAAATGTAACACCCCCGTTTGCAGAGCCTGGTATATTTCACTGTTCCGGTGACCGATGTCGGTCTGGACAATTAATGGGATTAGGGCCACACTTAAGACAACTTGAGAAGCCATAAACATAAATAATTAGTAATGTCTAATTAGTTAACTATAAATAAGAAAAACAGAACATAAGAGGTTAAACGAGCCGAGAGTCACAGCGATGAGTGACCTCCTGAACGCATCTGAAGTCATTTTAAACTCAAATTTTGAACCGTAAAAAGTGACGCTGCGGTCCTTAGGACCCTTATGAACACAGTGGAAAAGAGAAAATCACGAAAAAGAACTGTTAAGCTAGTCAAATAATTAGGTCAGGGAGCCGGAAGAAATATTGAATTATTTGCAAACCGGGATGAACCGGTGAGGGGCGATTTGGTCAATTGACCCCGAGAGCTGACTCCTGACCTAACTGTCAAATAAAATCGAAGAAAAGAAAATTTCGGAATAGAGAATTAAATTAAAGAACTAATAGAAAAAAATAAAAAAAAAAGAGGAAGAAGATGGAAAAGTCAAAGTTGATGACATCATGAATGATGTCATAAACAAATTAATTTAGTGAATTATTAAATTGGGAATTGTGGTCTTCCATAAGATAAAGAAAAGAAAAGAAAAAAAAAATTAAAACACAAATCTTCTTCAAAAAAACGTCACTCTCTCTCTCCCACACCAAAACCACCATGAAAGCTCATTTTTGAGCTTGAAGAACCAAAATCCAACCATGGCCAATTGTCCTACCATAACTAGATGTTGTTTGGACAACTAGGAAAGAGGATTCAAAGAAAAGAAAGAAGAAAAATTTGAAGAAAAGGGAGAAGAAATTCTGCACACAAGGTTAGTAAACTAAACTTGAATTGTTAGTTGATTTAGTTATGTTTATAGCTTAATTAACCTAGGAATATACTTAAAATGAAAAGAAATTAATGGTGGGAGGATTAAAGACAAATTCATCCAGCTAGGGTTTTGATGTGTGTGTATGAATTTGATGGACTTAAAGGTGTGTATGAGTATATGAACCTTAAGTAGTTGAGTTATTATGGTTTAAGGCTTTGAAAGTAGTTAAACACAATGAATTAGTGAGATTAGGGTTTGACTGTTAGGGTTAGTGAACTAAAATTTGAAGAAATGCATAAATGCCATGTTTAACCTATTGTGACATGAATTAATGGTCAATTATGACCAAATAAGTTGTGTGGGAATGGTGGAAAATTTAGCTAAATTCGTAGGTCAATGGTCATGCTGCTGGCAGCATGACCAAACCTACTTTGAAGGACCAAAACTCAAATTTTACAAGCCTAATGGATATGCCACCAATTGGAGATGAAAATAGACATAAAAGAGCACAACTTTCATTAAGGAACCATGACCAAAAACTGACCAAAAGTTGGTGAAACAATTGACCAAAGTGAGTTGATAGCAGGCTGCCCTGCACCAAACTGACCAAATGAACAGTAACTGTTCATTTTGTCATAACTCGAGCTAGGTAGGTCAAATTGACCTGAAATTTTACCACAAATTAGATATGATATAGACCTAAAACTTTCATGAAGAACACCAACCCAAATTAGGCCATTAACCCTTTCAAAATCATTGAGCAAAATTAAATTACTGTACTGCAACTCTGCAGATTTTCAGTTGAGCAGCAATGTTTGGATAGCTATAACTCCCTCTAGAAAACTCAGATTTAGGCGATTCTTGAACCGATGGAAACGTAAGACATAGTACAAAATTTCATATGAAGGAAGTGAGACCAAATTATGAACTTAACTTGATCAAATTATTAACCAAAGTTGGACCAAAAATCTGCCAGCACCAAAATCTCAGTATGAACAGTACACGTAAACAGTAAACTTATTTTGGCCATAACTTGAGCTACAAAACTCCGATTGAGGTGATCCAAAAATGAGAATACACTTAAGACAATAAGGAACATTTTCTATGAAGGAAGTTTTATCAAATTCCAATAGTAGATCGACCAATGGAACAGTGCAACTTCGGAGAACCAAAACTGAAAATTGGCAATTTTGCCAAAATGACCTAAGCTTTAAACAAATGACCAAAACCAACAAGTTTGGTGACCAAAATGTGGTATGTGGGTGAAGTTGGAGTTCCCATACCTATTAATCCTTAGAAAGTCAATTATTTGACTTAAATAGTGCAGTGAATAGTAACCCAAAACACAAAATTTCGAGAACGTCGAATTTAACACGTTAGAAATAGGTAAATGCGAAGTTAAAATTCATTTTGGGATTTATGTTAAGTTCTAGTAATGAAACATTGTCAAATTTTGTGTTTCAGTTGAAAAGAATATCGGGAAGGAACCCGAGGAAACGAGTCAAGGCTAAGGGACGACTCGCTTGAGGTTTGTGCACAATAAACCCTATTTAAGCATTTTATCCTTGAAAAATTGATTTATTACGCATTATGAATTTATGAACTTTTGTGTTGCCACCTTGCGATCAAATTGTAACTTTGGAAATGGATTGATTTTTGTATACAATATTTGAATGAAATGTTTGAAATGAATTTTTGATTCACACTTAGCATGACAGTTACTTATTATTCCTCCTCCATTTATGGGGTTGAGATCGTTTATTTTCCTCCCTCTCTGGCTTGCCAGTTGAGGTTGTAGATCGGATGAGTACTCATTAGCTAGCTAGCCACCTCCCTCATTGGTTTCGATTAATGGGGTTGAGATTGCTTTGTCGTGGTGTACAACACGGCATTGATCGGAAATTTTGTGTCATGGCTTAAGTTGTATGCGACTTTGGCAACACGTGTTTATGCAATTGTTTGACTAAACTTGTTTAATATATTATTTGACAAATGAGTTGTTATGAGCTTGATATTTGTGAAATGTGATTGTGAAGTATTCAAATTATGTTTCATCAATAAATGATTTATGTATCACATTTTAAATCTTTATTGTGCACCACTGAGTATGTTTATACTCAGCGATAGTTTAATTTACTGTCGCAGATAAAAGCAAGGAGAAAGCAGCAGAGTGAGCTGCGGAATTGATAAGATCTTGTTGATCCCTTTTTGTACGGGTATTATTTTATACCCTTATGGTTATTTTGATGTAAATACTGTAATGTCATAAGTATCAATGTAAATTGAGCAGTTGTAAATAAACTATAATAATATTATTTTAGATTTTCTTCTGTAAATTTAATATTTGTACATATGGATTTTCTGCCTTATGTTTTGTGAATGGAATTATTGAACCTACTGAGTTGACAAATTTGACTTGGATTGTGAAACTGTTTTGAAATGGATTGACTTGAGTTGAATTGTGAATTATTGGAGGTTGGGAGTTGTAAAATAGTTTTGGAAGTGCTTTTTACAGGTATTTGAAGAACTGGTTTCTCAAAATACAGAGGGAACTCTGTCAAAATTTTTATAAAATTTGCGACAAAATTTGAATGGACAAAAATTTTTACTAGTATTTAAACTTTGAATAAATGGTTTTTAATTCTTACCAAAATGCTCACCACCTCCAAAATGTAAGAAAATTGTTTTAAAATCCCTTGTAGGGTACTTAATGAGTTATCGGTAGGTGAAGTTCAGTAGTTCATTAAGTATTCTACGGGAGCATGCTATGCCTTACGGAGGGGTAAGGTGTGACATGTTTTAGTTGTATCAGAGCATGGTTTTGCAATAAATTTTGACTATGTATGTGAATATTTCTTTGATAAGTACAACTGCTCAAGTGTCTTTAATTGATGCATATGACATATTTACATCATGAATATGCACTAACGGAGGTCAACCTCCTTGTGTTTGATCTCAGGAAGTAGAAAATTGTGAAAAACGGAATGGAAGGAGGAGATCATTCCGAAGAACAATCTGTTGAGGCTGAGGTTCAAGGGGAAGCCCCAGCACTCCAGAATGTGAGTGGGTCAGCCACTCCAGCTCCTGCTCTAGCACCGCAGTTTCCTGCTCAATTTATGCAGCAGATGGCTGCCTTCTTTCAGCAAATGGCGGGTAATGTGCCACCCCAAGCTCAAATGCCAGTACCTGCAGCACAACCACAGCCCTCAGCTCGGCAGTATGAAAAATTGATGAAATTTGGGGCCACCGAGTTTAAAGGTACTGTGGATCCACTGGAAGCAGAACAGTGGTTGGAAAGAATGGAACGGGTTTTTAGAAAGCTGCAGTGTACAGAAGAAATGAAGTTTGAGTATTCTGTTTCCTTATTACAAGGGGATGCCTATGAATGGTGGAAGACCATCTCCCACAGCCTGGTGGAGCCACCTGTGTTAACCTGGTCAGACTTCTTGAGGGAGTTCCGACAGAAATGGGTTCCCGATGCATATGTGGACATGAAGTTGCAAGAATTCTTGAGTTTGAAACAAGGGAACCGAACTGTAGCAGAATATGAGAGAGATTTTTCAAGACTAAGCCACTATGCTGGAAGCTTAGTCTCCACCCCCAGAGACAGATGCAAGAGGTTTGAGGTGGGCTAAGACAGTGCCGAGAATGCAAGTTGTGGGATTGGACATCGAATTTTGCGAATTGATCTCACAGGCCTAGAACTAGAAAAGATAGAATCGAAGGCGGTGAAGAAGGGTCCACAAGAGAAAAGCGAAAAGACTATTGAACAAGCATCCGGAAGTGGTTCGGGAAGAGGAAGCAGTTTGGGGATCTAGCTCCCGTAGAGGCCGAGGCGATTTTCGGCCAAAGACCACCTCGGTCTGGTCGTGAGACCCAACCAGGCACTCGAGGAGCTCTATCGATGCAGCGGTCAAACGTGGTAGAACTCATGGTGGGGTTTGTTCTGAGCTCTTGGTGCGTGTTTTAAGCGTGGAGGAGCGGACATTTCGCTAAGGATTGCACTAGTCCGCGCCGATGCAGGTCTTTCACTACATCTGAAGGATCGGCTCAAGTCTCGCACCTGCAGGGTCACAATCACCGCTAGAGGCAGAGCGCAGGTAGGGTCTGGTAACACCCACGGAAGTCGAGCATTAACCGGCCAGCATCGATGGCGCACCAGTTAGAGTGTATACCATGCGTCAGAGGGAAGAGGCTGAAACATCAGACGTTGTGGCTGGTATTTTCTCCATCCTTAACAAAGATGTGCATGTGTTATTTGATCCTGGCTCCACACATTCGTATGTTAGTGCTAGTGTGATGTGTTCTACTACTATTCCGTGTGTACCAATGGACTATGATGTGTTAGTAACTAGTCCATTAGGCCAGGAGGTCAGGGTAAATAGGCTATATAGAGGCTGTCCTTTGGTGATCCAAGGACACACTTTTTTGTCTGATTTAATTGAAATGCCCTTCAGAGATTATGACATTATCTTGGGCATGGATTGGTTAGCCAGGCATCATGCTATGATTGACTGTAGACTAAAGACAGTCACTTTTGGTCTTCCTCAGTATGGTGATGTAGTAATACAGGGGGAGAGGCAGTTATTGCCTTCAAACATCATTTCAGCTGCACTGGCTAGAAAAATGATTAGAAAAGGGTGTGAGGCATACTTGGCACATGTGATAGACACCCAAGTGGGGAGTCCAGCACTGAAGGACATTCCTACTGTATGTGACTTTCCGGATGTGTTTCCTGATGAATTGCCAGGATTACCTCCAGAAAGAGAAGTGCAGTTTGAAATTGATGTTATGCCTGGTGTGGACCCAATCTCCATAACGCCATACAGAATGGCACCAGCGGAACTAAAAGAATTGAAAGTGCAGTTGCAAGAGTTGCTTGATAAGGGCTTCATTCGCCCTAGTGTGTCACCTTGGGGAGCGCCAGTATTATTTGTAAAGAAGAAGGATGGCACTCTCCGGCTATGCATTGACTATCGGCAGTTGAATAAGGTGACAATAAAGAACAGATATCCATTACCCCGTATTGATGACTTGTTTGATCAGTTGAGGGGTGCAGCTGTGTTCTCTAAAATTGACCTGAGATCAGGTTATTATCAGCTAAAAGTACAAGAGCAGAGTATTTCTAAAACTGCCTTCAGAACTCGCTATGGCCATTATGAATTCCTGGTCATGCCATTCGGGTTAACTAATGCTCCGGCTGCTTTTATGGATCTGATGAACACTATTATAAGACAATACCTCGACCAGTTTGTTGTGGTATTCATAGATGATATATTGGTCTATTCGAGGAATGCAGAAGAGCATGATAGACATCTGCGGATTGTACTGCAAACTTTGAGGGAGAAACAGCTATATGCCAAATTGTCGAAGTGTGAATTTTGGCTGAAGGAGATATCCTTTTTGGGACATGTAGTGTCAGAAGAGGGCATTAAGGTAGATCCTAGCAAGATTGAAGCTGTCCTTAATTGGAAGCCACCCAGAAATGTCACAGAGATTCGCAGTTTTCTGGGGTTAGCTGGATACTACCGTCGATTTGTGAAGGGATTCTCCATGTTGGCATCTCCATTGACCAAGCTGCTTAGAAAGGATGTGAAATTTTAGTGGACGGACAAATGCCAGCAAAGTTTTGATGAATTGAAAAGATGTTTGACAGAGGCTCCAGTCCTGACTTTACCTACATCGGGTAAAGAATATACAGTTTACAGCGATGCTTCTCACAACGGATTAGGTTGTGTGTTGATGCAAGATCGAAATGTTATTGCCTATACATCACGCCAGCTAAAACCGCATGAGAGGAATTATCCGACGCATGATTTGGAGCTTGCAGCCATTGTGTTTGCTCTTAAGATCTGGAGACATTATTTGTATGGGGAGAAGTGTTACATTTACACAGATCATAAGAGTTTGAAGTATTTGGGCACCCAGAAAGAGTTGAATTTGAGACAGAGGAGATGGTTAGAATTGATAAAAGACTATGATTGTCTGATAGACTATCAGCCAGGGAAAGCTAATGTTGTGGCTGATGCCTTAAGTCGCAAGAATATGGCAAGTCTACGGGTTACTCCTTTGTCTTTGGTACATGAGTTAAGATCATTGCATGCCAGCTTAGAGGTTAATGATGATGGGCAAGCAGCAGTTGCATGGCATATACAGCCAGTGTCGATTGATCAGATTAGAATGGCTACTCAGAATGATCGTATATCGTTGTTGGGAGAAGTCCGGCAGGGCAAGAAACCAGAGTTCTCAGTTAGAGATGATGGTTTACTGCTACACCAGGGCAGAATATGTGTTCCTATTGATGTTGAATTGAGGAAGATCATTTTGAAGGAAGCACATGAGTCTCCTTTTGCCATGCACCCTGGTGGCACAAAAATGTATAAAGGGTTAAAGGAGCATTACTGGTGGATGGGTATGAAGAGAGATGTGGCAGAGTTTATTTCTAAATGCCTAACTTGTCAGTAAGTAAAGGCAGAGCATCAAGTACCCGCTGGGTTGTTACATCCACTACCAGTACCAGAGTGGAAATGGGAGAGAATAACAATGGATTTTGTGATGGGACTTCCAAGGACACAGAAGAGTCATGATGCAGTTTGGGTCATTGTTGACAGACTAACCAAGTCTGCTCATTTTCTGCCAGTCCGAATGGACTATAGTTTGGACAGATTGGCCAGGTTGTACATCGATGAGATTGTGAGATTGCATGGAGTGCCAGTATCTATCGTATCAGACAGAGATCCTAGGTTCACTTCTAGATTCTGGGGTAGTCTTCAGAGAGCCCTAGGAACTAGATTGAACTTCAGTACTGCATTCCATCCACAGACAGATGGCCAGTCTGAGAGGGTAATTCAGATTTTGGAGGATATGCTACGGGCTTGTGTGATTGAGTTTGAGGGCAGTTGGGATACACACTTGCCTTTGATTGAGTTTGCTTACAACAACAGCTACCAATCAAGCATTGGGATGCCTCCATATGAAGCTTTGTATGGCAGAAAATGTAGAACCCCGTTGTGTTGGGATGACGTGGGTGAAAGAAAGATGATCGGACCCGAAATTGTTCAACAGACTGAAGAGAAAATCAGGGTGATCAGAGATCGACTTAAAGCTGCATCAGACCGTCAAAAGTCCTATGTTGATTTGAAAAGAAGGGATATTGAGTATGCAGTGGGTGAGAAGGTTTTCCTCAAAGTTTCTCCTTGGAAGAGAATTATGAGATTCGGCAGAAAGGGGAAACTGAGTCCTCGTTTCATTGGGCCATATGAGGTTCTGGAAAGAGTGGGTCCTTTGGCTTATCGTTTGGCACTACCTCCAGAGTTGGAGAAGATACATAATGTCTTCCATGTGTCTATGTTGAGGAGGTATCGATCAGACCCATCTCATGTACTACCAGTAGAAGAAATAGAAGTGAATCCAGACCTCACATATGAAGAAGAACCCATAAAGATTCTGGCTTATGAGGTGAAGCAGCTACGGAATAAGCAGATACCATTGGTAAAAGTGCTGTGGAACCATCATTCGGGCCAAGAAGCTACTTGGGAACGAGAGGAGGACATGAGGAGACAACACCCACAGCTGTTCAGAGATTGATACCAGGTAAAAATTTCGAGACGAAATTTATTTAAGGGGGGGAGAATTGTAACACCCCCGTTTGCATAGCCTGGTATATTTCACTGTTCCGGTGACCGGTGTCGGTCCGGACAATTAATGGGATTAGGGCCACACTTAAGACAACTTGAGAAGCCATAAACACAAATAATTAGTAATGTTTAATTAGTTAACTATAAATAAGAAAAACAGAACATAAGAGGTTAAACGAGCCGAGAGTCACAGTGATGAGTGACCTCCTCGAACGATCAGCTGAAGTCATTTTAAACTCAAATTTCAACCGTAAAAGTGACGCTGCGGTCCTTAGGACCCTTATGAACACAAAGTGGAAAAGAGAAAATCACGAAAAAGAATCGTTAAGCTACCAAATAATTAGGTCAGGGAGCCGGAAGAAATATTGAATTATTTGCAAACCGGGATGAACCGGTGAGGGGTGATTTGGTCAATTGACCCCGAGAGCTGACTCCTGACCTAACTATCAAATAAAATCGAAGAAAAGAAAATTTCGGAATAGAGAATTAAATTAAAGAACTAATAGAAAAAAATAAATAAAAAAAAAGAGGAAGAAGATGGAAAAGTCAAAGTTGATGACATCATGAATGATGTCATAAACAAATTAATTTAGTGAATTATTAAATTGGGAATTGTGGTCTTCCATAAGATAAAGAAAAGAAAAGAAAAAAAAAATTAAAACACAAATCTTCTTCTTCAAAAAAACGTCACTCTCTCTCTCCCACACCAAAACCACCATGAAAGCTCATTTTTGAGCTTGAAGAACCAAAATCCAACCATGGCCAATTGTCCTACCATAACTAGATGTTGTTTGGACAACTAGGAAAGAGGATTCAAAGAAAAGAAAGAAGAAAAATTTGAAGAAAAGGGAGAAGAAATTCTGCACACAAGGTTAGTAAACTAAACTTGAATTGTTAGTTGATTTAGTTATGTTTATAGCTTAATTAACCTAGGAATATACTTAAAATGAAAAGAAATTAATGGTGGGAGGATTAAAGACAAATTCATCCAGCTAGGGTTTTGATGTGTGTGTATGAATTTGATGGACTTAAAGGTGTGTATGAGTATATGAACCTTAAGTAGTTGAGTTATTATGGTTTAAGGCTTTGAAAGTAGTTAAACACAATGAATTAGTGAGATTAGGGTTTGACTGTTAGGGTTAGTGAACTAAAATTTGAAGAAATGCATAAATGGCATGTTTAACCTATTGTGACATGAATTAATGGTCAATTATGACCAAATAAGTTGTGTGGGAATGGTGGAAAATTTAGCTAAATTCGTAGGTCAATGGTCATGCTGCTGGCAGCATGACCAAACCTACTTTGAAGGACCAAAACTCAAATTTTACAAGCCTAATGGATATGCCACCAATTGGAGATGAAAATAGACATAAAAGAGCACAACTTTCATTAAGGAACCATGACCAAAAACTGACCAAAAGTTGGTGAAACAATTGACCAAAGTGAGTTGATAGCAGTCGCCTCAAGACTAAATCGACCAAATGAACAGTAACTGTTCATTTTGTCATAACTCGAGCTAGGTAGGTCAAATTGACCTGAAATTTACCACAAATTAGATATGATATAGACCTAAAACTTTCATGAAGAACACCAACCCAAATTAGGCCATTAACCCTTTCAAAATCATTGAGCAAAATTAAATTACTCAGATCGCAACTCTGCAGATTTTCAGTTGAGCAGCAATGTTTGGATAGCTATAACTCCCTCTAGAAAACTCGGATTTAGGCGATTCTTGAACCGATGGAAACGTAAGACATAGTACAACATTTCATATGAAGAAAGTGAGACCAAATTATGAACTTAACTTGATCAAATTATTAACCAAAGTTGGACCAAAAATCTGCCAGCACCAAAATCTCAGTATGAACAGTACACGTGAACAGTAAACTTATTTTGGCCATAACTTGAGCTACAAAACTCCGATTGAGGTGATCCAAAAATGAGAATACACTTAAGACAATAAGGAACATTTTCTATGAAGGAAGTTTTACCAAATTCCAACAGTAGATCGACCAATGGAACAGTGCAACTTCGGAGAACCAAAACTGAAAATTGGCAATTTTGCCAAAATGACCTAAGCTTTAAACAAATGACCAAAACCAACAAGTTTGGTGACCAAAATGTGGTATGTGGGTGAAGTTGGAGTTCCCATACCTATTAATCCTTAGAAAGTCAATTATTTGACTTAAATAGTGCAGTGAATAGTAACCCGAAACACAAAATTTCGAGAACGTCGAATTTAACACGTTAGAAATAGGTAAATGCGAAGTTAAAATTCATTTTGGGATTTATGTTAAGTTCTAGTACTGAAACATTGTCAAATTTTGTGTTTCAGTTGAAAAGAATATCGGGAAGGAACCCGAGGAAACGAGTCGAGGCTAAGGGACGACTCGCTTGAGGTTTGTGCACAATAAACCCTATTTAAGCATTTTATCCTTGAAAAATTGATTTATTACGCATTATGAATTTATGTACTTTTGTGTTGCCACCTTGCGATCAAATTGTAACTTTGGAAATGGATTGATTTTTGTATGCAATATTTGAATGAAATGTTTGAAATGAATTTTTGATTCACACTTAGCATGACAGTTACTTATTATTCCTCCTCCATTTATGGGGTTGAGATCGTTTATTTTCCTCCCTCTCTGGCTTGCCAGTTGAGGTTGTAGATCGGATGAGTACTCATTAGCTAGCTAGCCACCTCCCTCATTGGTTTCGATTAATGGGGTTGAGATTGCTTTGTCGTGGTGTACAACACGGCATTGATCGGAAATTTTGTGTCATGGCTTAAGTTGTGTACGACTTTGGCAACACTGTGTTTATGCAATTGTTTGACTAAACTGTTGTTTAATATATTATTTGACAAATGAGTTGTTATGAGCTTGATATTTGTGAAATGTGATTGTGAAGTATTCAAATTATGTTTCATCAATAAATGATTTATGTATCACATTTTAAATCTTTATTGTGCACCACTGAGTATGTTTATACTCAGCGATAGTTTAATTTACTGTCGCAGATAAAAGCAAGGAGAAAGCAGCAGAGTGAGCTGCGGAATTGACAAGATCTTATTGATCCCTTTTTGTACGAGTATTATTTTATACCCTTATGGTTATTTTGATGTAAATACTGTAATGTCATAAGTATCAATGTAAATTGAGCAGTTGTAAATAAACTATAATAATATTATTTTAGATTTTCTTCTGTAAATTTAATATTTGTACATATGGATTTTCTGCCTTATGTTTTGTGAATGGAATTATTGAACCTACTGAGTTGACAAATTTGACTTGGATTGTGAAACTGTTTTGAAATGGATTGACTTGAGTTGAATTGTGAATTATTGGAGGTTGGGAGTTGTAAAATAGTTTTGGAAGTGCTTTTTACAGGTATTTGAAGAACTGGTTTCTCAAAATACAGAGGGAACTCTGTCAAAATTTTTATAAAATTTGCGATAAAATTTGAATGGACAAAAATTTTTACTAGTATTTAAACTTTGAATAAATGGTTTTTAATTCTTACCAAAATGCTCACCACTTCCAAAATGTAAAAAAATTGTTTTAAAATCCCTTGTAGGGTACTTAATGAGTTATCGGTAGGTGAAGTTCAGTAGTTCATTAAGTATTCTACGGGAGCATGCTATGCCTTACGGAGGGGTAAGTTGTGACATAAAAGCCATGAATGTGGGCATAAAGCCATGAATGCGGGCATAAAGCCATGAATGCGGGCATAAAGCCATGAATGTGGGCATAAAGCCTTTCGCAGTACTACTAAAACAATACCCTATTGGCATGCCAATCTATCCAATCTGACATACATGTCTAGGCAATACATAGGCACATAGTACCATTAAGAGTTTATATATTTCATCATTTCATTATATTTTTTGTTTTTCTTTTTATAGCATTTTAATTTTGTTTATAATGGAAACATAATTTCCAAATTCACATTTCTAGGTAATTTATGCATTCATCGTAATATTCATACTAATTACATTCACATTCATTTAATCTCATGTACCATTCAAATTCAAAACATCTTTCCTTTCTCTCTTGATGGGAGCCTAAATCCCAAATGACACTTTTATCACGTTTATTCATTCAACAATCTATTCATGTAAAGTACATTTCATACTTCAAGTTGTATTGCTAATATATTATGAACTCCATTAGTGTTGGGAGCATAAGTCTCAACAATCCATCTAAGTTAATTTCATTTCATATTCAAGTTGTATCACTCATGTTTTATTAGACCTACTAGTAATGGGAATACAAACCTTAACTATATATTCACATAACTTAAATGTTCATTAAGTCATTTAGGTAAATTAATATTTCTATTCCAAGTAATCCACGAATATTTCATGGATTTCAAATTTCATACCTTAATTTCCTCTACCAATTTAGTTCTTACACTTTGTGTCTTTGTATTACTATTCACATTACTATTCACTCAAATTGTTGACTTTTTAATACATAATAAATTTATTGAACCTGAGTTCTCCAAGATACCACATTTTGCATTTTATTTTTGTTGGTATAGATTTCCAATACCATTCCAAAGCTTAACTTATGTTATTCAAAAATTTCAGATTTCATACCCTATGTTTACTGTTCCATTGGTCATTTGTACAGTAGGAATTTGATAAAATTGTCTTCATAAAAGTTGTTCCTTATTGTGTCTAGTTACATTTCTTTTTTTGAATTACTCCATTTGGAGTTTTGTAACTCAAGTTATGATCATTTTACCATAACTGGCTGGATTGACCTATACCCAAAATTTCTGGCCAATTTGGTTCTGCCAGATTTTGTAACTTAAGTTTGGTTGGCAATTTGACTAGGTTATGGTCAGAATTTGGATTTGTATTCCTCGTGAAATTGTAGGGCTATGTCTCAGCTTTCTACTAGTAAAATTTCAGATCAATTGAACTTTTCTACACTGAGTTTTGACCATTTGAACAAACACTATTTATTTGGTCATTTTCTAGGGACAGCATGTTAGTCACCCAAATTAGGGTAATTTTTAGGTCAACTTGGTTTGGTTTTCTAGGTAGGGTTTCATCACCAAAGTTGTGCCATTATGTGTCTAGTTTCATGTCCAATTGGCCTTGCACCAATCGAACCTATACAACTCCATTTATAGCTGCCCAAACCTGCTAGACTCACAACCAGTCCTGTAGGTCACCAAGGGCAGCATGCCTAAGCTCAACTCGAACATCCTCACTCACTTCAATTCCTCCTCACAAACATTCAAATGGTCACTAATTGACCATTACAAGGTTAATATGCTATTTTATGAGCAAACCCTAATTTTTTTTCACAAACCCTAATTTCCAAGTGTCCATTTAATGCTATCATGCCATCTAACACATCCAAAACACATAATCCAACATCTAACTCAAGTTTTCTCATCACAAACCACTTCTAAACAATTCAATTCATACAAATCAACAAATCTCATCCTTCTCCCATGGCTACCAATTCTCATACATACTTCAATATAATTATTTTGTTCAATTCTACAACAAATTCTCATTTAATTTGTCTTCCTAACAAAGATTAAAAGGATAGGGAAGTAAGTATAGGCACTAACCTTGATTTAGCTAATTTCCAAAGCTTGAGAACTCTTCTTTTTCTCTTTCTTTTTGCTACCCAAGACTTGCTCTAGGCATAAGGGTAAATATTTGTGAAGGGAAGCTAGGGTTTTGGGGTGATTTGGGTGGGTTAGCTCAAGCTTCCATGCAGTTTTCTTTCCTCTCTCTCTCTCTCTACGTTTTTGGCTGCCCAAAGGTTGAAGATGCAGATTTTTTGTCAATTTTTGTCTAATTTATCTCCTTTTAATTAGCTTGTTGAGTTGTGATTGGTGGAGACCTAACTAATGACACCATGTGATGTCATATTTCCTATTTTCTTTCATTTTCTTTTCTTTTCCTTTCTACTCATTTTTAATTTAATTTTTAGCAATATTTATTCATATTTTAGATCATAATAATTATTTACTTAACTGAACAAGTCGATCAAAAATCATCTCTGAAGACGAAATGACCAAAATGCCCTCCATTTGGCTTAACAGACTAAAATTGTCAGTACCGATTGAAAAATTTTTCTAAGCCTTTTGTTGGCATTCTAATGCCATATAAACCTCAATGACTCTTCTCTAGAGTCTCAAAAATTATTTTATAAATTTTTCTTCGGGTTTAGGGCTCCTAGTTGCGAGAACCGCAACTTCCCACTGGGTTACCCATCGCTAGGGCACCGGCTCATTTAACGTGGTTATATTTTATTTCAAAAATTTCTCCTAAATTTTTCTTATTAATATTTGAGTTATTTATGATTCATCGCTCTAGTCTAAATATTTTTGTAGATGTTCTGTAACATCCTCCCGGTAGCAATTCCCAACGATCTCTTGTTCGGTGGCCGGTGTCGGTCAGGACTGACTAGACGTCCTAAAAATATTCAAATCAAAGTGAGGGACCATAATTAACTCAAATATTAATGAGAAAAATTTAGTAAAAATTTTAGAAATAAAATACAACCAAGCAAAACGAGCCGGTGCCCAAACGATGGGTAACCGGAGGGAAGTTGCGGTTCTCGCAACGAGGAGCCCTAGACCCGGGGGAAAAATTATAAAATAATTTTTGGGACTCCAGAGAAGGGTCATTGAGGTTCCTATGGCATTAGAATGCCAAGAAAATATTTAGAAAAGTTTTCAATCTGACAAAGAATTTTGACCCGTTAAGCAAAAAGTAGGGCTTTTTTGTCATTTCGCCTTCAGAGGTGATTTTTGGCCGACTTGTCCAGTTAAGTAAATAATTATTATGACTCAAAATATGAATAAACATTACTAGAAATTAAATTAAAAATGAGTAGTGGAGGAAAGAAAAGAAAATGAATAAAAAGGCTTAATAATGACATAAGGTGATGTCATTAAAAAGCCACCACCAATCACCATTAAGCTACCATTTAACTAAACCATTAAAAAACATAAAATGAAGACCAAATGGACCAAAAACCAGCAGCCAAAAACGTAGAGAGAGGAAGGAGAGGGTTTCCACCATAGCCACCTCCATGAAAGCTCTTTCAAGCTTTAAATTCCATGCTTCCTCACCCTAAAACCCATAAGTCCCTTCATCAAAAATTAATCCCACACCTTAAACAAGCTCTTGGCAGCCAAGAAGAAGAAGGAAAGTGAAGTTCTCTCAAGCTTGGATTGGCATACAACAAGGTTAGTGCTCTATATACTTAAAACTCTTTCATTTCATAAATAGCAACTTGAATTTAGTGAGAAAATGTAAATTAAATGAACAAAAATTCTTGTGAAGGTGTACATGAATTTCGGCTGCCCTAATTATGGAATAGGAGGGAGTGTTTTTATGAGTTTGAAGTGAATTAGAGTTATGTTGGAAGTATGTAAATACAAGAACAATGATTAAAAAGCTAACTAAGACATATTGTATAAAAACATGAATTTGAGTTAGGGTTTTGTGAGAAAAATGTAACTTGGTTTAGGAAATTATAAGAGAGCATTTTAATGGTCAATTAGTGACCATTTTAGGTAATTTGACCAACAAATGGACTGAAGAACAAGGTTGCAAAGAGGGGTTGCAGGCTGCCCTAGGACAGCAGCATAGGGACTGAAAATTCAGTCCCTTTGCACTACCATAACTTGGGCTGTGTTAGTCCAATTGGTGTTTGGCCAATTGGACATTAAACTAGGCTTACAATGACACATTTTTGCTGAAGAAACCATGCCCAAAAGACCAAAGCAAGAGGACCAAAACTTGGCCCCAATCCGGATCCCCTGCAACAGCACCTGCAGAAATGACCAAATGAACAGTAACTGTTCATTTGGCCATAACTCACTGTATATTTGGTCAATTGACCTGAAATATTTACAGCAATAAGTTAAGACATATACAAACAACTTTCATGAAGGAACCTACCCCAAATTATGGCCAGAACCCATCCAACCAAGTGACTCTAGTTACTATTCATGCACTGTAGATATGGTAAATCTGCAGATTTGGCAATCCGGCCAGCTTGGGTTTTTGGGCCATATCTAGAGCTACAAAACTCCAAATGGAGTGATTCAAAAAAGGAAATTGAACTAGACAAAATAAGGAACAACTTTCATGTTTTACATTTCTTCAAATTCCAACAGTAACAGTGTCCAATGGAACAGTGAAGTTGACCCACCAAAACTGAAAATTCTGCTAGTATTGAGTTACACTTTGGAATGGTATTAACACTTAATGCCAACAAGTTTTAAACACCAAATGTGGTATGTTTGGAGTGCCAAAGTCAATGTACATATTTCTATCCAAAAGTCAACATTTTTGTTGACCAATGAGGTGAATAGTGACACCAAAACCAAAATTGGCAATTTTGCCAAAATGACCTAAGCTTTGAGAAAGTGACCAAAACTAACAAGTTTTGAATACAAAATGTGGTATGTTGGGAGTATTAAAACCAATGTACCTATTGTTTATGCAAAAGTCAACATTTTAGTTGACTAAGGAAATGAATAGTGACATGAAACCTTGAAATTCAAAAATTGTGAAACTTAAAAATGCAAAATGCCCTAGTAGGCCTAATGTGATTGGTTTGGATAGTTTGGCATGCCAATAGGGTATTGTTTTAGCAGTACTGCGAAAGGAAAGGCTTTATGCCTGTATTCATGGCTTTATGCCCGTATTCATGGCTTTTATGCCCGATTTCATGGCTTTTATGCCCGATTATGTGATATCATGGCTTTTTAGCCATCGATCGCATACATGGTAGGCGTTACGCGTCCCATGGTATGACGGCCCGAGGCACCGCGGTGTCCAGTGCCAACGACCCGTTATCCAGTCCAGTCGTCCAGTATAGGTTACTTGGGCATGGAAAAGTATAACTGTAATTGAACTGATTATTGAAGAAAATACGAAAACTAAATATCAGGAATGATTACGATAGAATACAATGAAAACTTAAAATTCATGAAGAAGTTAATATCATAAAACGTAATTAGCCCTCGACTAAACACTAAGTTGGTAATTATTCAGTTCTTATGAACACAATGGCTAAGAAATTATGATTTTTATATTGCATATTATTTCTTTCTATTTTATTATTTGCACCACTAAGCTTTATGCTTAGCGCGTCGCTTTTGCAATGCGTAGTGCGAAGATTGACAGAGCGCCGATAGACCACAGATTGGTAAAGGCGGTTCCACGATTACGCATAGTGTCCGTGTCACCTCAACTTCTGCAGTGCATTGGTAGGACACTAGGTGTCATTTTGGCATTCTGTAATAAATTTTGATTTTCTCATATGTAATGAAACTTATGTAATGTATTTTGATTTTCATGTAAATAATGCAAATTTGTGTTTGTAAATGGAAAAGTGAATATTGATCTGTAATTGGTACATGATTATCAAATGAGGTGAATGATTGAGAAATGAATGTGAACTGAAAAATATTGAGATTTTGATAAATGGAGTTGAGATGAATGAATAAGAATATAGGAAGTGTTTTCACGAGTTCAAGAAACGATTTTCTCCATTTTTAGCCGGTACTCTGCCGGATTTTCTATAAAATTTTCGGAACCTCAAATAAATTATAATTTCGATAAAAGGCTTAAATAAATTATATTTCACAAGTTATATTAAAAAGGAAGAATAAAAATGAATTAAGATAAAATAGAGTGCTCGGCACACTGAGTGGCATAAATTGCTCGGCTACACTGTAGTCGGGTAAGGGGTGTCACATGTTCTAGCTATCCGGACCTACACCGATCACCGAAACAGTAGAATGTACGAAATTGTTACAATGAGGGTGTTACAACTCTCCCCCTCTAATTTAAATTTCATCCTCGAAATTTACTGGATGTAGATATCTAATATAATTCCTTTACTTTCTATTACTCCCTCTGTCTACTCTTTTTATATATATATGGTATTATTTAGTATTTTTTAATCTATCATTATACACTTAGGCATATCATAAAGGAATGATACTTTACCTCAAATTCACATTTGGGGCTTCTTGCTCCTCTCCGGCTTGGGTGACATTTGGAAGTGGTGTTACTGTTGTACTTGGTCCTTCCACGACCTCTGTCTAGGTCCGTGGTAAATTCCTCTTAGGACAATCTTTCAGATGATGGTCCATGGCTCCACATCTATAACAGGCTCCAGTCAATCCCCTACATTCACCTTTATGCCACTTGTTACAATGGTCGCATTTTCTTGCTAATCCTGGTACAATCACTACTAGTGTTTCTGGTTGATCTCTTCTGGGTATAGGCCTGGGTCTAGAACTCCTACTTCGATCAGATGTCTGACTTAACTTTTCCCTCGGCCTCTTATTACTACACTGTCCAAATTTCCTCTTTTGCTAATCACCACTCGTCTTCTGTTCCTCTTCATGAACATAGCTAATATATTTCTTTCTGAACTCTATCAAAAATAATTTCCAAGTTACGTCGGCTGGTGGCACTACCTTGGTTACAACATCCCACCATCGATATGCAACTTCTTGTAACAATGAAAATACACACTCCAAACTCTGTTCTGGAGTGCAATGGAGCCGCTGCAGGACTCTTTCAGTCGTTTCTAACCAATACTCAGCCACTGAAGAATCATCTTCCTTTCTACCATTGAAATCTACAGCTCCATAATTCCTAATTTTTCCTAGAGGTGATGTCCGCTGTGGTGGTGGTGGAATAACCCCAGTCATCTGTCGAAAGAATTCAGTCATCTGCTCAAACAAGGCCTATTGGGGTTGTACAGGCACCTTTTGCACCGGTGGAGCAGGATCTCCTCGATTTTCAATATCACTCCCAGTTGAGATACGGCTTACTACTTCTTCTTCTACTGTCCTCTGCGATTCTGAGTCCATATCTTAACCTAAAATAAGCAAGAAAACAGATCTGCATTAGTGTTACCTCAACTCATATGAATGCAATTTATGTTATGCACACTATCTTATTCTATCTATCTTTGCCTAGGAATGCCTAAACCTTGCTCTAATACTAATAAATGTAACCCCCCTCACTCGACTACAGTGTAGCCGAGTGAGGCGTGCTACATTCGGTGCCGGAGCACCCTATCTTATCTTACTTTATTCCTTTAATAATTTGATATCATTATTTTTTAATATCAATTAATTTTCTATGGAGAAACCAGCAGAGTTTCCCTTATTTTATTATCAGTTGACGTATTTCACTATTCACCTGCTTGAAATTTTCAATAATATTTTACAATAAAAATATCATTCATGCTCATCATATTCATCTCACATTCAATTCTTGTAATTCACATACTCATTTGTACAAATCTATTCATACTCAATTCATATGTAAACATTCTCAAATTACATAAGCAAAATTTTCAAATTTCCTTAATTTACATAATTTACAAAATAATTACATAATTTCATAATTTACATGATCTAAAAATTATTACAGTTCCATAATCTATATTTCAACATAAAATTCATAGTTTACATTATAAATAATAACTAATTATAATATATAAAATACATAATATGATCTATATGGATCTTATCTACATACATTGCTGAGGAGGTGACAACCTTGTACACTTCTGACACTTCCGTAGATCTGGACTCTAAATTCTCCAGTCTAATGTCCACTAGGTTTTTATCTTCAGTACCTGCGCGAGGAAACAAATCCATCACGCTAAGCATTGCTGCTTAGTGGTGCAAAAATATGACAAGAAATATTGTATACAAATAAAAATAATTGGAGCATATTTTCTATATTCAAGAATTTTACTGGGTTCATATGAAATTTGCCATACAGTACATTTTTCGTCATTTATGTTGCTCTCTAGAATCTCTTTTGTCATAAGTTTACAATAATCATTTATATAATGTACAAATAAATCTAAATATTTAGTTTATGTTTATTTTATTATGGAGGATGCATTTCTAATAATTACTTATGTTATGCTTATTTTGCTAGGCTTTCATTTACTCTCGTAATATTTTCTATGTGTTGTGGATCATTTCGTAATAATTAAATTCTTAATGCTAGTTTAATACCTTTCAGATTTTTCTCACTGATTTATTTAGTTTCTAATATTTTTAACTTATTTTAATAAATTTTTTTCTCTGCTCAGGTAACCTATGATAGGCTGACTAAACTGGATAACGAGTCGTTGGCACTAGACACCGCAGTGCCTCGGGCCGTCATACCATGGGACGCAGAACGTCAACCACGTATGCAGTCAGTATGGCTAAAAAAAGTTATGATAACACATAATCAGGCATAAAAGCCATGAATGTGGGCATAAAGCCATGAATGCGGGCATAAAGCCATGAATGCGGGCATAAAGCCATGCATGTGGGCATAAAGCCTTTCGCAGTACTACTAAAACAATACCCTATTGGCATGCCAATCTATCCAATCTGACACACATGTCTAGGCAATACATAGGCACATAGTACCATTAAGAGTTTATATATTTCATCATTTCATTATATTTTTTGTTTTTCTTTTTATAGCATTTTAATTTTGTTTATAATGGAAACATAATTTCCAAATTCACATTTCTAGGTAATTTATGCATTCATCGTAATATTCATACTAATTACATTCACATTCATTTAATCTCATGTACCATTCAAATTCAAAACATCTTTCCTTTCTCTCTTGATGGGAGCCTAAATCCCAAATGACACTTTTATCACGTTTATTCATTCAACAATCTATTCATGTAAAGTACATTTCATACTTCAAGTTGTATTGCTAATATATTATGAACTCCATTAGTGTTGGGAGCATAAGTCTCAACAATCCATCTAAGTTAATTTCATTTCATATTCAAGTTGTATCACTCATGTTTTATTAGACCTACTAGTAATGGGAATACAAACCTTAACTATATATTCACATAACTTAAATGTTCATTAAGTCATTTAGGTAAATTAATATTTCTATTCCAAGTAATCCACGAACATTTCATGGATTTCAAATTTCATACCTTAATTTCCTCTACCAATTTAGTTCTTACACTTTGTGTCTTTGTATTACTATTCACATTACTATTCACTCAAATTGTTGACTTTTTAATACATAATAAATTTATTGAACCTGAGTTCTCCAAGATACCACATTTTGCATTTTATTTTTGTTGGTATAGATTTCCAATACCATTCCAAAGCTTAACTTATGTTATTCAAAAATTTCAGATTTCATACCCTATGTTTACTGTTCCATTGGTCATTTGTACAGTAGGAATTTGATAAAATTGTCTTCATAAAAGTTGTTCCTTATTGTGTCTAGTTACATTTCTTTTTTTGAATTACTCCATTTGGAGTTTTTTAACTCAAGTTATGATCATTTTACCATAACTGGCTGGATTGACCTATACCCAAAATTTCTGGCCAATTTGGTTCTGCCAGATTTGGTAACCTAAGTTTGGTTGGCAATTTGACTAGGTTATGGTCAGAATTTGGATTTGTATTCCTCATGAAATTGTAGGGCTATGTCTCAGCTTTCTGCTGGTAAAATTTCAGATCAATTGAACTTTTCTACACTGAGTTTTGACCATTTGAACAAACACTATTTATTTGGTCATTTTCTAGGGATAGCATGTTAGTCACCCAAATTAGGGTAATTTTTAGGTCAACTTGGTTTGGTTTTCTAGGTAGGGTTTCATCACCAAAGTTGTGCCATTATGTGTCTAGTTTCATGTCCAATTGGCCTTGCACCAATCGAACCTATACAACTCCATTTATAGCTGCCCAAACCTGCTGGACTCACAACCAGTCCTGTAGGTCACCAAGGGCAGCATGCCTAAACTCAACTCGAACATCCTTACTCACTTCAATTCCTCCTCACACACATTCAAATGGTCACTAATTGACCATTACAAGGTTAATATGCTATTTTATGAGCGAACCCTAATTTTTTTTCACAAACCCTAATTTCCAAGTGTCCATTTAATGCTATCATGCCATCTAACACATCCAAAACACATAATCCAACATCTAACTCAAGTTTTCTCATCACAAACCACTTCTAAACAATTCAATTCATACCAATCAACAAATCTCATCCTTCTCCCATGGCTACCAATTCTCATACATACTTCAATATAATTATTTTGTTCAATTCTACAATAAATTCTCATTTAATTTGTCTTCCTAACAAAGATTAAAAGGATAGGGAAGTAAGTATAGGCACTAACCTTGATTTAGCTAATTTCCAAAGCTTGAGAACTCTTCTTTTTCTCTTTCTTTTTGCTACCCAAGACGTGCTCTAGGTGTAAGGGTAAATATTTGTGAAGGGAAGCTAGGGTTTTGGGGTGATTTGGGTGGGTTAGCTCAAGCTTGATCAGGCCTCCATGCAGTTTTCTTTCCTCTCTCTCTCTCTCTATGTTTCTGGCTGCCCAAAGGTTGAAGATGCAAATTATTTGTCAATTTTTGTCAAATTTATCTCCTTTTAATTGGCTTGTTGAGTTGTGATTGGTGGAGACCTAACTAATGACATCATGTGATGTCATATTTCCTATTTTCTTTCATTTTCTTTTCTTTTCCTTTCTACTCATTTTTAATTTAATTTTTAGCAATATTTATTCATATTTTGGATCATAATAATTATTTACTTAACTGGATAAGTCGGTCAAAAATACCTCTGAAGACGAAATGACCAAAATGCCCTCCATTTGGCTTAATAGACTAAAATTGTCAGTACTAATTGAAAAAATTTTCAAAGCCTTTTCTTGGCATTCTAATGCCATAGAAACCTCAATGACTCTTCTCTGGAGACCCAAAAATTATTTCATAAATTTTCCTCCAGGTTTAGGGCTCCTAGTTGCGAGAAATGTAACTTCCCACTGGGTTACCCATCGCTAGAGCACCGGTTCATTTAACTTGGTTATAATTTATTTCTAAAATCTTTTCTAAATTTTTCTTATTAATATTTGAGTTATTTATGATTCCTCACTCTAGTCTAAATATTTTTTCAGACGTTCTAGCTATCCAGACCAACACCGGTCACCGAAACAGTAGAATATATGGAATTGTTACAGTAAGGGTGTTACATTAAGCATGTTAAGATTTGGGGTTATCCAGCTTATATCAAAAAGCTGAACACTGATAAATTGGAAACCAGATAAAAAAAGGTCGATTTGTTGGATATCCAAAAGAGAGTTTTGGATATTATTTTTATCTGCCTGTATCACATAAGGTGGTGGTAAGTAGAGATGCCACATTTCTTGAACAACAGTTTGTTTAGGAAGGAGGAAAAGGAAGGCAAATAGAGTTAGAATTGAAAAATTCTGACCAACCAACATATCAAATGGATATAGATCCATCTAGTCAATCTACACTTATTGATGAAACATCTACAGCAATTCCTCACAGATCAACCAGGATATCTCACCCACCAGTGAGATATGGTTTCCTTCATAAAGATGAATAAGAGTTGTTTACTCATGAAGAAGTAGATTATGGAGAAGATTCACTTACCTATGAAGAAGTTATATCAAATATAGATTCTTCAAAATGGATTGATGCTATGAAATCTGAAATTGATTCCATTTATAAGAATTAGGTTTGGGATCTTATTGACCCACCTAAAGGTATTGTACCTATAGGGAATAAATGGGTTTTCAAGAAGAAAATTAGTTTTGATGGAAAGGTAGAGACCTATAAAGCAAGGCTAATAGTGAAAGGGTTTCGCCAAAGGCAAGCAATTGACTATGAGGAGACTTTCTTGACTATTGCCATGCTTAAATCAATTAAGATTCTATTAGTAATAGCTGCATACTATGATTATGAGATTTGGCATATAGATGTCAAAACTGCTTTTCTCAATGGATATATTGAAGAAAACTTTTTCATGGAACAACCTAGGGATTTTGAATCCCAAGATGGTTCCAAGGTATGCAAGCTAAGTCGATCCATTTATGGGTTTAAACAAGCTTCGAGGAGTTGGAACATCCGTTTTGATGAAGCCATTAAGTCATTTGGTTTTATCAAAAAATGTGGATAAACCATGTGTATATAAGAAGGTTAGTGATAGTACTATCACTTTCCTTGTCTTATATATGGATGATATTCTATTGATAGGTAATGACACAGGTATGTTGACAGCTGTAAAGGTATAGTTGTCAAATACATTCCCCATAAAAGACTTAGGAGAGGCAACCTATATTCTTGGAATTCGCATCTATAGAGATAGAGCAAAAAAAATAATTAGTTTATCCCAAAGTCTATACTTGGAAAAGGTGTTAAAGAGGTTTAACATGCTTGATTCCAAGAGAGGACTGTTACCAGTGAGACATGATATCCACCTTTCTAAAGAGATGTCTCCAAAAACACCTGAAGAAAGAGATAAAGTAGCCAAGATTCCATATGCTTTGGCTATTGGAAGTTTGATGCATGCAAACATGTGTACTAGGCCGGATATTGCACATGCTGTTAGTTTGACTAGCAGGTTTCAATCTAATCCAAGTTTGGAACACTGGATAGTTGTCAAGAATATCCTTAAGTACTTGAGAAGAACTAAGGATTTATTCTTGATTTATGGAGGTGGTGACTTGCAATTGGATGGTTATACTGATTCTAATTTCCAATCAAATATCGATGATAGAAAGTCTACCTCTAGGTTTGTGTTTATTTGAAATGAAGGTGCTGTCAATTGGAAGAGTTCCAAATAGAGTACGATTACTGATTCTACTATAGAGGCTGAGTATATTGCCGCATCAGATGCTGTAAAAGAGGTTGTTTGGATATAAGGAACCCCGGTCTCACCAAAAATCCAAACACATAGAAAGGCTCTACCACATTATTAAACAGATAGTTGGGCAAGGCGATGTAGCCATGCCGAAAATAGCATCAGCTGAAAATCCAGCTGATCTATTCACTAAGCCTATGTCACAAGCTCAGGTAGACCGTCATCTTGAGAAGATGGGTCTAAGACATTGTAATGAATGGCTCTAGTGCTAGTGGGAGATTATTAGTAGTATGCCCTAGAGCATATCATTCAGTATGTATCTTATATATGTTTTATTAATAAAAAGACATTTTTACTTTTCCATTTACATAATATATTTATGTGTAATAGAAAAGGTCCATTGATATTTTTCTAGAAGTTTTATTCTTAAGTTGATAAGAATATGAGTGACAGTATTTCTAGCATAAAGTATCATAAATTGGTTCACAATCGAGGATACTTCACAATAAGGACATGACTTATCTAGAAAGATTGTATTCATATTTATTCCCAATGTATTTATATGAGATACAAATAAGATAGAATGGTGAGTCTCATACCATATAACAAATATGATAGGCACTTATGCATGATAAGTAGGCTGAACCAGTGACATTTATGATAAGCACATGGAGTTTACTCTTGTCAATGCATTGTCATAAATCATATCAGTGCATATAATCTTTAGACTTGAGATAGCACAGTTATCTTGTCTATAGGTAGTTTGAGTTTGATACTACTTTCATACTTGTACTGTGTATGGGTATATGGGCATATGTTGGCTCCTACTAGTTATAAATGGAGGTAGGTGTTGATCAAGATGGAATCTGTTACCCTAAGTAAATAGGGATAAAATCCTATATTCATTTAATTGTTCTTGATATTTCAAGTTCCTGGCCAGGACAGATAGACTTAATCAGAAAAGAGTTTCTGATGAGAAAATCTTTTTAATCAAGAATTGGAATTAAAAGAGAACATAACATTCATAATAAATAGGGTTTGACATAAACCATGACTCCAGCTCGAATTGGGATTTTATAACAGAGAGATTCTAGTGAATGGTAACAGATGATTATAGGTTCATTTAAAGGTATTCCTTATTACTAATTGGGTGGCCATGGCATGCTATGCTAAGTGTTAACCATGGTCTATGAGATGCCTAAAATGATTTATAGAAATCATTTACTATAAGAAGGAGTTCTGATGATATTAAGAGTTAATATGATATCTCATTGCCAATTAGTAATGAGCTTAGTGAGTCACACACATACACAAGTTAATCACAAAGTTAAATGTGATTTAATTGATTAATTAAAGAGTTTAATTGATTAATTAAATAGGTTTGGTTTGCAATGAGATTGCAAAGTCCCTAGCATGGCTTGAAACCAAATCTAGGTTATTGGATGTATAGTATAAGTTAAATTTATATTTAAAGTGCTTAAATATGAATTTAATTATGAGAAATTAATTAATAGAGATTAATTAATTAATTTATATTTGATATAAATTGATTAGAAGAAGAGAAATAATTATTTTGGATTGAGAACTTAAAATTAAAACACAAGGGTAATTTAGTCATTTCACAGGGTGACATGTGGCACCATGAGATGGTGACATATGGCACTATGATATGGTGACACATGGCACCATATAAGTTTGTCATTTGTTTTCCTATAATGCAAGGTGATCAAAGTCAAGATTAAATCTAGCTTTGACACTTGGCTTAATGTGATTAGGTAAATTAAAATTAAGATGCAATCAGGTGATGACATGTGGCAAGGGTTTTAAGTGATGACCTAATTATATAAAGTGATGTTATGTGAAAATAAAAATCAGCCACTCTTCTCATTTTCCCTCAAGTGTGCCACCACCTCTATGTTCTCCTCTCTTCTTCTTCTTCTCTCATCAATTTAAAGAGAATTTCCCAAATTCTCTTTAATTAAAAATACTAGAAGTCGTTTCTAGTGTTCTGTATGCATCTATAACACCTCTAAAGGCAAAACCTGAATTTCTAATTGATTGGAAAGGCTTGAGAAGCCATTCAAGGGGCTGCCATTGGTGATCTTGGTGTGGACAAGCGAGAGGGACAACATCTGGTGTCCTAGGTGCATTCTAAAGGTACCAAACACAACTACAGTGCATCAAAAGGTTAGTGCACTTGTTCTTGCTTTAATTTAGGGTTCTAATGAATTAATCTATTAATTCTAAAATCTTAAATGGCAAATGTAGATCCAAAAACATATCAAAAGAGTTTTAATATGCTGTTTAACATTGAAATCAAATAGATAAACAATGAATCTTGCATGATGCATGATACCCTAGAAGAAAAATTTTTAATTCAACTATCTAAACTTATGTTTTTCATGCTTCCACTCCTTCACTATATACATCTATAACCTCCCTAAATGAAAATCCCTAATTTCTAATTGGTTAGCAAGGCTTGAGAAGCTGTTCAAGGGGCTGCCATTGGTGATCTTGGTGTGGACAAACTAGAGAGACAACATTTGGGGTCCTAGGTGCTTCCCAAAGGTACTAATTACATCTACAGTGCATCAAAAGGTTAGTGCACATGTTCTTGTATTAATCTAGGATTCTAATAAATTAATCTGTTAATTCAAAAATCTTAAATGGAAAATGTAGATCCTAATACATATTAAAAGTGTTTTAATATGCATTTGAACATTGAAATCAATTAGTTATGTAATGGATATTGCATGATGCATGAAACCCTAGAAAAAAATTTTTGAATTCAATGTTCTAACCTAACAATTTTCATGCTTTCGCTCCTTCAATTGGTATCAGAGCCACTATATTTGCCATTTAGATTGTTTAATATGTGTTTTAATTGTATGATTTGATCATAAGATTATTGATTCATTGCTGGTTGCAAAGAAGAGTGTGGCGGCATACTTGGTTGTGCACCTTGGTGCGCATGGTTTGAGCACCACCATGGTGCGCATTGTATTGGACTTCAATTGTGCAATTGTTGTATGCTTTGATGCCCATAATTATGCCTATGACTAATTAAATTGTTTAATTAGGAATTATAATCACACAATTAAATTTGTTTGAATGTGAATTTTTAAATTTGTTTGAATATGATTCAAATCTGAATTTTCAAATTTGTTTAAATGTGATTCAAATCTGAATTTTTAAATTTGTTTGAATGTGATTCAAATATGAATTTTTAAATTTATTTGAATGAGATTCAAATATGGATTTTTTAGTAGAATATGAGATATTCAATTTAATCTTAGTATGTATGTTTTATTTAATTGTTAAATGGTGATATGCATGATGGATAATCATAGACAATAAAAGACCAATGTGATTGGATTTATTTCTTTTATTTTTCTTTGGGTTGTAAATAATTAGTTTTATTTTGGTGGCATGTATTATAAAGGTCGTAATATTTTTGGGTTGTCATTTCATTTATTTGAGGACTTTGAAGTCCATGTTCTTGTAAATTCACCTTAGTATGCCAAGGATTACAATGTAATGGATTGCAAGAAGATCAAGGAGGTCAAAAGCATTGGTGGGAATAATGGGAGGAATTCAAGATCAAGTGTTGATTATGTACTCCTTCAGCAACTCTTGTAATATGAATGAATAAAATACACCTAGGAATGCCCTGATTCAATTCTTAGTGGCTCAGAATTGAATCGCTTAGAAAGTCCATGATCATACCATATTTATATGCCTATCCATGAATGCATGAGATTTATGGAAATGTATGCAAGTATATGATATATGCATGCTAATTGGATAATGTGCAAAGTGAGACCATAATAGTAATTAGGCTGACCACTAAATCTTCCAAATAAATGATTAAGTTGGAAATGGTATAATTAAGGTAATTATATCATGGGCCCTCCATTGAGGCAATTATTTTAAGAAATTTTAAATACTTGCATATGTTGTAATTAATTTGAGAGATTTTCTTAAGAATAATTGTTAAGCATGAGATGTTGTAAATATGTAAACGGTTTGGTGGCCAATAATGGATGTGCCTGAGGACATTAAAATTATTTACATGTTTACTGGCTCAATGGGATCAACTTAACTAATGCAAGATAAGTCAATATTGGATGTGCCAGAGATTTTGAGCATTAGGGGCTAGGTAAATGATCGAACCTCACATGAGATGTGATGGGCAAGGAGTTGCTCAGTTACAGTTTATTATAATTCCAATAATGGATGTGCCTGAGGATGATCAATAAGACTATAAGAATTCAATCGCTCACTAGAAATCCATCCAACTAGGATTTTCGTTTCCTACTTTGGAAGTGTAGGATTTGCTAAATTAGTGGGAGGACCAATTTGATTAAAAGACCATAATCATTTTGGTTAAATACATGATACATTTACTAATTAATCTGGTTATTTTCTGCAGTTAATTTTCTGATTATAATGAGCACACCACAACTACCACCATCCAATATCCTTGCGAGCATACTTAATCACAATAGGTTGACAGGACCTAATCTTTCTGACTGGCTAAGAAATTTGAAACTTGTCCTGAACCTTGAACATATAGGATATGTTCTAGACTCAAATTTTCCTGGTCCCTTACCTCTAGAGGCCACTCAAGAGGAACATGATACTTTGAACAAGTGGAAGGAGCATGATATGAGAGCCAAGTGTTACATGCTTGCTTCTATGAGTAATGAGTTACAGAAGCAGCATTAGAACATGCAAAGTGCAAGTGAGATCCTCCTTCACCTATAAGAGTTGTATGGTGAGCATAGCAGGAAAGCCAGCTATGAGATATCTAGGCAGCTATTTCGAATGAGGATGTCTAAGGGAAAAAATGTTGGGGATCATGTCCACAAGACGATTCAACTTATTGAGCAGTTGGAACATCTTGACTTTAACATGGATTTCCAACTGCAGACGGATTTGATCATTCAGTCCCTACCTGTAACATCCTCACTTTACATAGTCCGTATGTTCCACTCTTTCGATGACTAATGTCTGCCCCGAAAAGTCAAAATGTCTGAAATAACACTTAATTGGTAGTGAGGAAGCATAAAATAATGAAATATATGTTGAGAAAAATTAAGGAAAAATAAAAGAGATGAAATGTGATTAAGTTAAGCGAGCTAAAACCCTAGCGATGGGTGACTGCAGTAGGAAGTTATGGCGGGGACTGTTGACTAGCCCTTGACCGCAGGAAACTCAGGGAAATATTTTGGGACCTAATTAAAGGCCTAATGAGGTGTAAGTTGTAACACCCTCCCCGTAGCAACTCCGTACATTCTACTGTTCCGGTGACCGGTGTCGGTCCGGACAGCTAGAACCATAATTAACTCAAATATTAATAAGAAAAATTTAGTAAAAATTTTAGAAATAAAATACAACCAAGTTAAACGAGCCGGTGCCCAAGCGATGGGTAACCAGAGGGAAGTTGCGGTTCTCGCAACGAAGAGCCCTAGACCCGGGGAAAAATTCATAAAATAATTATTGGGACACCAGAGAAGGGTCATTGAGGTTCCTATGGCATTAGAATGCCAAGAAAATATTTAGAAAAATTTTTCAATCGGTACAGACAATTTTGACCCGTTAAGCCAAACGGAGGGCATTTTGGTCATTTCGCCTTCAGAGGTGATTTTTGGCCAACTTATCCAGTTGAGTAAATAATTAATATGACATAAAATATGAATAAACATTACTAGAAATTAAATTGAAAATTAGTATTGAAGAAAGGAAAAGAAAATGAGGAAAAAGGCCCATTATGACATCTTTATGATGTCATTTAAAGTTCTAACCAATCATATTTAAACAACCTATTAATTAACAAATAAAAGAGATAAACATGGCCAAAGGAATTAAAATACCAGCTGCCTTCTCTTCAGCCAAAAACGTGAGTTTCTCTTCTTCCTCCCTCCATGAAAATTTTCTTTCATTTCCTCCATTTCCCATGAATTTTCACTACTAAACCCTGTACACCTTTCATTAAAACTTGTCCATACCTCTTGGGGAAGTGTTTGGCAGCCTGGAAAGTGAAGGAAAGTGAAGTTTAATCTTGGAAAATTCTGCCATTAAAGAGGTTAGTGCCTATTATGCATACATCTTTCTCTTTCCATGATTAGAGACCTAAAATAAGCAAGAATTTGTGAATTAAATGAATGGAATTTATGTGTATGTATACAATGAATTTTGGCAGCCCTAGGGAGGAACAAGATTAAGTGTTTTTGATGGACCTAGAGTGGACGAAAGATGATGTTTAAGGTATATATATATATATATGTATGATGAATTGGTGTGCTAACTAAGGTAATTGGTGTAATCCTTGAAAATGAGCTAGGGTTTGGGAGTGAAACTTGGATTTAGCTTGGGAAATTGTTAGAGAACATTTTAATGGTAAATTAGGTAAGTTGGCCATAAATTGGACTGAAATGTAGCATGGCAAAGTGAAGGAACATGCTGCCTTGTGAGTGCAGCAGGGTGACTAAAATTTCAGTCCACTTGGACTGCCATAGCTTGGGCTGTGTTGGTCCAATTGGTGTTTGGCCAATTGGACATGAAACTAGGCTTATAATGGCACATTTTTGCTGAAGAAACCATGCCCAAAAGACCAAAGCAAGAGGACCAAAAGTTGGCCCCAATCCGGATACCCTGCAAACAGCCCCTGCAGAATGACCAAATGAACAATAACTGTTCATTTGGCCATAATTCACTGTAGAAATGGTCAATTGATCTGAAATGTTTACAGAAACAAGTTAAGACATAGAAAAACAACTTTCATGAAGAAACCTACCCCAAATTATGACCATAACCTAATCAAATCATTGAGCAAAGTGAAGTTTACTGCACTGAGATTTTCAGAATTTTCATTTGAGCAGTAATGTTTGGATGGCTATAACTCTCTCTAGAAAACTCAGATTTAGGCGATTCTTGAACCGATGGAAACCTAAGGCATGGTAGAACATTTCATATGAAGAAAGTTAGACCAAATTATGAACTTAACTTGGTCAAATTACTGACCAAAGTTGGACCAAAATCTGCCAAAACCCAAAATTTCAGCAGGAACAGTACACGTGAACAGTAAACTTATTTTGGCCATAACTTGAGCTACAAAACTCCAAATGGAGTGATTCAAAAAAAGAAATTCAACTAGACAAAATAAGGAACATTTTCTATGAAGGAAGTTTTGTCAAATTCCAACAGTAAATCGACCAATGAAACAGTGCAACTTCGGAGCACCAAAACCAAAAATTGGCAATTTTGCCAAAATGACCTAAGCTTTGAGAAAGTGACCAAAACCAACAAGTTTTAAATGAAAAATGTAGTATGTTGGAAGTGCCAAAGTCAATGTACATATTTTCTATGCAAAAGTCAACATTTTAGTTGACTAATGAAGTGAATAGTGACATGAAAATTTGAAATAAGCTTGGAAATGGATTTGGTAATTGATTCCAACAAGTTTTAAATGCAAAATGTGGTACATCGGGAGTGTTAAAACCAATGTACCTATTGTCTATGCAAAATTCAACATTTTTGTTGACCAATGAGGTGAATAGTGACACAAAAACTTGAAATTCAAAATTTGAAATTAGAAATGCATCTAGGGGACTTTAAATTGCAACTGGCAATTAATACTAGTAAATGTAAAACTCAAAATGTGGGATCTTGCTGTAATTAGAATTAATATATCCATTAAGTATAAAAAGGTCAACATTTTGGTTGACTAGTATGGTGAATAGTAATCAAAATGATTAGTGAATTAAGATGAAGACCTAGAACCAATTCTAAGCATTGTATGACAAATATGGACTATGCATCCTAGTCAAAATTGTTAAAAAGAAATTTAGGCCATAAATTTGAAATCCATGAAATATTCATGGATTACTTGAAACATGAAAAATAAGTCACCTAATTGATGTGAATAGATAGTTAGGGCATATATGCCCATCACAAATGGAATTCATAAAATATTAGTAACTCAACTTGAAATATAAAATTTGTAATTACATAAGTAGATTCTCGAATGTATAAGTGAGAAAGGAAAAATGTTTTGAATACAATGGTACATGTGAACCATTGTTTAGAATTGTGATCAATATGAATAACATAATGAATGGATAAATAAACCATATTAATGTATGAATGAGACATTAGTTCTCATTATTGCAAAGAGGAGAAGTATTTTGAGTACAATGGTATAAAAGAATAATTGATGTGAATTGTGATCATATAAATGATCAAATGAATGTATGAATTATGATTGAAATTTATCATGAAATAATGAAGTCATAAAGCACAATATATTAACATTTTAAAGTATTAAATGCCCTAGTATTCCTAACAAGATTGGTTTGGATAGTTTGCCATGCCAATAGGGTATTGTTTTAGCAGTACTGCGAAAGGCTTTATGCCTGTATTCATGGCTTTTATGCCCGTATTCATGGCTTTTATTCCCGTACGCATGGCTTTTATGCCCGATTATGTGATATCATGGCTTTTTAGCCATACTGACTGCATACATGGTTGACGTTCTGCATCCCATAGTATGACGGCCCGAGGCACCGCGGTGTCCAGTGCCAACGACCCGTTATCGATCGATCGTCAAAGATAGGTTACTTGGGCATGGAAAAGTATAACTGTGATTGAACTGATTATTGAAGAAAATACGAAAATTAAGTATCAGGAATGATTACCAAAAATACAAAGAAGCTCAAGATCATGAAGAAAATAATTAACGAAATGCATGAAGAAGTTAATATCATAAAACATGATTAGCCCTCGACTAAACAATAAGTCAGTAATTATTCATCTCTTATGAACACAATAGCAAGGAAATTATTATTTTTATTTGTATATTATATTTTCTTGTATTATTGGCACCACTAAGCTTTATGCTTAGCGCGTCGCTTTTGCAACGCGTAGGTGCCAAGATTTGGACAGAGGGCCCAGAGAGACCACAGATTCGGTAAGGCAGCTCACAGTTCTGCATAGTGTCCGTGTAACCTCACCATCCACAGTGCATTGGTAGGACACTAGGTCCCATTTTGTATTTTGAGTTTTTTGTAAATTTTGTAATTAAACTCTTAATTTATCATGTGTATTTGAAACAAATGTAATATAATTTTGTATTAATGTAAGTACTTGTAATTTGTGATTATAAATCACATGTGAGAATTTATTTATGATTTGAGTCTAATGATGATGTGAAATGAATGAATGACAAATAAAGGAATTGTTAAGAAAATTGTGTTTGTGAAAGGAAAAGTGAATACATAACTGTGACTTGTACATGATTATCACATGAGATGAATGATTGAGAAATGAATGCTGAAAAATGTTGAGATTTTGATATTGAAGTTTGAGAGTGATGAGATGATTGAATATGATCATAGGAAGTGTTTTTCACAGGTTCCGAAGAACTGTTTTCTCTATTTTTAGCCGGTACTCTGCCGGATTTTCTATAAAATTCTCGTAACCTCAAATAAATTATAATTTCGATAAATGGCTTAAATAAATTATATTTCACAAATTATATTCAAAAGCATGATATAAATTAATTAAGATAAAATAGAGTGCTCGACACACTGAGTGGCATAACTTGCTCGGCTACACTGTAGTCGGGTAAGGGGTGTCACATTTAGTGGTATCAGAGCACGGTTTAGGCGTTTCTGGACCTAGATAGATTGCATATCATGCATTGCATTCATAAGAGTCGAGGTGACACTATTACAGATCTGTATTTCCTGTTTATTTTAGGTTAAGGTATGGAATAAGAGAGTGAAGAGACAATGAGATAGCAAATGGAGATGAGAAGGAGACTGTATTTAAGATGAAAAAGGATGAGTACATAACTGTTTGAGAATAGGATTAAGACTAAGGAGAAAGTGAAGTAGGATAACATGGAAAGGTGAAGAAATAAAAAGGTAGTAGCTCCTTGGCTATTTACATTGGGTAAATTTCGAGGACGAAATTTAAATAAGAGGGGAAGAGTTGTAACACCCTCCCCGTAGCAACTCCGTACATTCTACTGTTCCGGTGACCGGTGTCGGTCCGGACAGCTAGAACGTTCGGAAAAATATTTAAACTTAAGTGAGGAACCATAATTAACTCAAATATTAATAAGAAAAATTTAGTAAAAATTTTAGAAATAAAATACAACTAAGTCAAGCAGTAGGTGCCCAAGCGTTGGGTAACCAGAGGGAAGTTGCGGTTCTCGCAACTAGGAGCCCTAGACCCAGGGAAAAATTCATAAAATAATTATTGGGACTCCAGAGAAGGGTCATTGAGGTTCCTATGGCATTAGAATGCCAAGAAAATATTTAGAAAATTTTTTCAATCGGTACAGACAATTTTGACCCGTTAAGCCAAACGGAGGGCATTTTGGTCATTTCGCCTTCAGAGGTGATTTTTGGCCGACTTATTCAGTTGAGTAAATAATTAATATGACATAAAATATTAATAAACATTACTAGAAATTAAATTGAAAATGAGTAGTGAAGAAAGGAAAAGAAAATGAGGAAAAAGGCCCATTATGACATCTTTATGATGTCATTTAAAAGTTCTAACCAATCATATTTAAACAACCTATTAATTAACAAATAAAAGAGATAAACATGGCCAAAGGAATTAAAATACCAGCTGCCTTCTCTTCAGCCAAAAACTTGAGTTTCTCTTCTTCCTCCCTCCATGAAAATTTTCTTTCATTTCCTCCATTTCCCATGAATTTTCACTACTAAACCCTAGACACCTTTCATTAAAACTTGTCCATACCTCTTGGGGAAGTGTTTGGCAGCCTGGAAAGTGAAGGAAAGTGAAGTTTAATCTTGGAAAATTCTTCCATTAAAGAGGTTAGTGCCTATTATGCATACATCTTTCTCTTTCCATGATTAGAGACCTAAAATAAGCAAGAATTTGTGAATTAAATGAATGGAATTTATGTGTATGTATACAATGAATTTTGGCAGCCCTAGGGAGGAACAAGATTAAGTGTTTTTGATGGACTTAGAGTGGACGAAAGATGATGTTTAAGGTATATATATATATATATGTATGATGAATTGGTGTGCTAACTAAGGTAATTGGTGTAATCCTTGAAAATGAACTAGGGTTAGGGAGTGAAAATTGGATTTAGCTTGGGAAATTGTTAGAGAACATTTTAATGGTCAATTAGGTAAGTTGGCCATAAATTGGACTGAAATGTAGCATGGCAAAGTGAAGGAGCATGCTGCCTTGTGAGTGCAGCAGAGTGATTGAAATTTCAGTCCACTTGGACTGCCATAGCTTGGGCTGTGTTGGTCCAATTGGTGTTTGGCCAATTGGACATGAAACTAGGCTTATAATGGCACATTTTTGCTGAAGAAACCATGCCCAAAAGACCAAAGCAAGAGGACCAAAAGTTGGCCCCAATCCGGATACCCTGCAAACAGCCCCTGCAGAATGACCAAATGAACAATAACTGTTCATTTGGCCATAATTCACTGTAGAAATGGTCAATTGATCTGAAATGTTTACAGCAACAAGTTAAGACATAGAAAAACAACTTTTATGAAGAAACCTACCCCAAATTATGACCAGAACCTAATCAAATCATTGAGCAAAATGAAGTTTACTGCACTGAGATTTCCAGAATTTTCATTTGAGCAGTAATGTTTGGATGGCTATAACTCTCTCTAGAAAACTCAGATTTAGGCGATTCTTGAACCGATGGAAACCTAAGGCATGTTAGAACATTTCATATGAAGAAAGTTAGACCAAATTATGAACTTAACTTGGTCAAATTACTGACCAAAGTTGGACCAAAATCTGCCAAAACCCAAAATTTCAGCAGAATAAAGACACGTGAGCAGTAAGAAACTTATTTTGGCCATAACTTGAGCTACAAAACTCCAAATGGAGTGATTCAAAAAAAGAAATTCAACTAGACAAAATAAGGAACATTTTATATGGAGGAAGTTTTATCAAATTCCAACAGTAAATCGACCAATGAAATAGTGCATCTTCGGAGCACCAAAACCGAAAATTGGCAATTTTGCCAAAATGACCTAAGCTTTGAGAAAGTGACCAAAACCAACAAGTTTTAAATGAAAAATGTAGTATGTTGGAAGTGCCAAAGTCAATGTACATATTTTCTATGCAAAAGTCAACATTTTAGTTGACTAATGAAGTGAATAGTGACATGAAAATTTGAAATAAGCTTGGAAATGGATTTGGTAATTGATTCCAACAAGTTTTAAATGCAAAATGTGGTACATCGGGAGTGTTAAAACCAATGTACCTATTGTCTATGCAAAAGTCAACATTTTTGTTGACCAATGAGGTGAATAGTGACACAAAAACTTGAAATTCAAAATTTGAAATTAGAAATGCATCTAGGGGACTTTAAATTGAAATTGGCAATTAATACTAGTAAATGTAAAACTCAAAATGTGGGATCTTGGTGTAATTAAAATTAATATATCCATTAAGTATAAAAAGGTCAACATTTTGGTTGACTAGTATGGTGAATAGTAATCAAAATGATTAGTGAATTAAGATGAAGACCTAGAACCAATTCTAAGCATTGTATGACAAATATGGACTATGCATCCTAGTCAAAATTGTTAAAAAGAAATTTAGGCCATAAATTTGAAATCCATGAAATATTCATGGATTACTTGAAACATGAAAAATAAGTCACCTAATTGATGTGAATAGATAGTTAGGGCATATATGCCCATCACAAATGGAATTCATAAAATATTAGTAACTCAACTTGAAATATAAAATTTGTAATTACATAAGTAGATTCTCGAATGTATAAGTGAGAAAGGAAAAATGTTTTGAATACAATGGTACATGTGAACCATTGTTTAGAATTGTGATCAATATGAATAACATAATGAATGGATAAATAAACCATATTAATGTATGAATGAGACATTAGTTCTCATTATTGCAAAGAGGAGAAGTATTTTGAGTACAATGGTATAAAAGAATAATTGATGTGAATTGTGATCATATAAATGATCAAATGAATGTATGAATTATGATTGAAATTTATCATGAAATAATGAAGTCATAAAGCACAATATATTAACATTTTAAAGTATTAAATGCCCTAGTATTCCTAACAAGATTGGTTTGGATAGTTTGGCATGCCAATAGGGTATTGTTTTAGCAGTACTGCGAAAGGCTTTATGCCTGTATTCATGGCTTTTATGCCCGTACGCATGGCTTTTATGCCCGATTATGTGATATCATGGCTTTTTAGCCATACTGACTGCATACATGGTTGACGTTCTGCATCCCATAGTATGACGGCCCGAGGCACCGCGGTGTCCAGTGCCAACGACCGTTATCGATCCGATCGTCAAAGATAGGTTACTTGGGCATGGAAAAGTATAACTGTGATTGAACTGATTATTGAAGAAAATACGAAAATTAAGTATCAGGAATGATTACCAAAAATACAAAGAAGCTCAAGATCATGAAGAAAATAATTAACGAAATGCATGAAGAAGTTAATATCATAAAACATGATTAGCCCTCGACTAAACAATAAGTCAGTAATTATTCATCTCTTATGAACACAATAGCAAGGAAATTATTATTTTTATTTGTATATTATATTTTCTTGTATTATTGGCACCACTAAGCTTTATGCTTAGCGCGTCACTTTTGCAACGCGTAGGTACTGAAGATTTGGACAGAGGGCCCAGTAGACCACAGATTCGGTAAGGCAGCTCACAGTTCTGCATAGTGTCCGTGTAACCTCACCATCCACAGTGCATTGGTAGGACACTAGGTCCCATTTTGTATTTTGAGTTTTTTGTAAATTTTGTAATTAAACTCTTAATTTATCATGTGTATTTGAAACAAATGTAATATAATTTTGTATTAATGTAAGTACTTATAATTTGTGATTATAAATCAAATGTGAGAATTTATTTATGATTTGAGTCTAATGATGATGTGAAATGAATGAATGACAAATAAAGGAATTGTTAAGAAAATTGTGTTTGTGAAAGGAAAAGTGAATACATAACTGTGACTTGTATATGATTATCACATGAGATGAATGATTGAGAAATGAATGCTGAAAAATGTTGGGATTTTGATATTGAAGTTTGAGAGTGATGAGATGATTGAATATGATCATAGGAAGTGTTTTTCACAGGTTCCGAAGAACTGTTTTCTCTATTTTTAGCCGGTACTCTGCCGGATTTTCTATAAAATTCTCGTAACCTCAAATAAATTATAATTTCGATAAATGGCTTAAATAAATTATATTTCACAAATTATATTCAAAAGCATGATATAAATTAATTAAGATAAAATAGAGTGCTCGGCACACTGAGTGGCATAACTTGCTCGGCTACACTGTAGTCGGGTAAGGGGTGTCACATTTAGTGGTATCAGAGCACGGTTTAGGCGTTTCTGGACCTAGATAGATTGCATATCATGCATTGCATTCATAAGAGTCGAGGTGACACTATTACAGATCTGTATTTCCTGTTTATTTTAGGTTAAGGTATGGAATAAGAGAGTGAAGAGACAATGAGATAGCGAATGGAGATGAGAAGGAGACTGTATTTAAGATGAAAAAGGATGAGTACATAACTGTTTGAGGATAGGATTGAGACTAAGGAGAAAGTGAAGTAGGATAACACGGAAAGGTGAAGAAATAAAAAGGTAGTAGGTCCTTGGCTATTTACATTGGGTAAATTTCGAGGACGAAATTTAAATAAGAGGGGAAGAGTTGTAACACCCTCCCCGTAGCAACTCCGTACATTCTACTGTTCCGGTGATCGGTGTCGGTCCGGACAGCTAGAACGTTCGGAAAAATATTTAAACTTAAGTGAGGAACCATAATTAACTCAAATATTAATAAGAAAAATTTAGTAAAAATTTTAGAAATAAAATACAACCAAGTTAAACGAGCCGGTGCCCAAGCGATGGGTAACCAGAGGGAAGTTGCGGTTCTCGCAACTAGGAGCCCTAGACCCAGGGAAAAATTCATAAAATAATTATTGGGACTCCAGAGAAGGGTCATTGAGGTTCCTATGGCATTAGAATGCCAAGAAAATATTTAGAAAATTTTTTCAATCGGTACAGACAATTTTGACCCGTTAAGCCAAACGGAGGGCATTTTGGTCATTTCGCCTTCAGAGGTGATTTTTGGCCTACTTATCCAGTTGAGTAAATAATTAATATGACATAAAATATAAATAAACATTACTAGAAATTAAATTGAAAATGAGTAGTGAAGAAAGGAAAAGAAAATGAGGAAAAAGGCCCATTATGACATCTTTATGATGTCATTTAAAAGTTCTAACCAATCATATTTAAACAACCTATTAATTAACAAATAAAAGAGATAAACATGGCCAAAGGAATTAAAATACCAGCTGCCTTCTCTTCAGCCAAAAACTTGAGTTTCTCTTCTTCCTCCCTCCATGAAAATTTTCTTTCATTTCCTCCATTTCCCATGAATTTTCACTACTAAACCCTAGACACCTTTCATTAAAACTTGTCCATACCTCTTGGGGAAGTGTTTGGCAGCCTGGAAAGTGAAGGAAAGTGAAGTTTAATCTTGGAAAATTCTTCCATTAAAGAGGTTAGTGCCTATTATGCATACATCTTTCTCTTTCCATGATTAGAGACCTAAAATAAGCAAGAATTTGTGAATTAAATGAATGGAATTTATGTGTATGTATACAATGAATTTTGGCAGCCCTAGGGAGGAACAAGATTAAGTGTTTTTGATGGACTTAGAGTGGACGAAAGATGATGTTTAAGGTATATATATATATATATGTATGATGAATTGGTGTGCTAACTAAGGTAATTGGTGTAATCCTTGAAAATGAGCTAGGGTTTGGGAGTGAAACTTGGATTTAGCTTGGGAAATTGTTAGAGAACATTTTAATGATCAATTAGGTAAGTTGGCCATAAATTGGACTAAAATGTAGCATGGCAAAGTGAAGGAGCATGCTGCCTTGTGAGTGCAGCAGGGTGACTGAAATTTCAGTCCACTTGGACTGCCATAGCTTGGGCTGTGTTGGTCCAATTGGTGTTTGGCCAATTGGACATGAAACTAGGCTTATAATGGCACATTTTTGCTGAAGAAACCATGCCCAAAAGACCAAAGCAAGAGGACCAAAAGTTGGCCCCAATCCGGATACCCTGCAAACAGCCCCTGCAGAATGACCAAATGAACAATAACTGTTCATTTGGCCATAATTCACTGTAGAAGTGGTCAATTGATCTGAAATGTTTACAGCAACAAGTTAAGACATAGAAAAACAACTTTCATGAAGAAACCTACCCCAAATTATGACCAGAACCTAATCAAATCATTAAGCAAAGTGAAGTTTACTGCACTGAGATTTCTAGAATTTTCATTTGAGCAGTAATGTTTGGATGGCTATAACTCTCTCTAGAAAACTCAGATTTAGGCGATTCTTGAACCGATGGAAACCTAAGGCATGGTAGAACATTTCATATGAAGAAAGTTAGACCAAATTATGAACTTAACTTGGTCAAATTACTGACCAAAGTTGGACCAAAATCTGCCAAAACCCAAAATTTCAGCAGAAGCGACACGTGAACAGTAAACTTATTTTGGCCATAACTTGAGCTACAAAACTCCAAATGGAGTGATTCAAAAAAAGAAATTCAACTAGACAAAATAAGGAACATTTTCTATGAAGGAAGTTTTGTCAAATTCCAACAGTAAATCGACCAATGAAACAGTGCAACTTCGGAGCACCAAAATCGAAAATTGGCAATTTTGCCAAAATGACCTAAGCTTTGAGAAAGTGACCAAAACCAACAAGTTTTAAATGAAAAATGTAGTATGTTGGAAGTGCCAAAGTCAATGTACATATTTTCTATGCAAAAGTCAACATTTTAGTTGACTAATGAAGTGAATAGTGACATGAAAATTTGAAATAAGCTTGGAAATGGATTTGGTAATTGATTCCAACAAGTTTTAAATGCAAATTGTGGTACATCGGGAGTGTTAAAACCAATGTACCTATTGTCTATGCAAAAGTCAACATTTTTGTTGACCAATGAGGTGAATAGTGACACCAAAACTTGAAATTCAAAATTTGAAATTAGAAATGCATCTAGGGGACTTTAAATTGCAATTGGCAATTAATACTAGTAAATGTAAAACTCAAAATGTGGGATCTTGGTGTAATTAGAATTAATATATCCATTAAGTATAAAAAGGTCAACATTTTGGTTGACTAGTATGGTGAATAGTAATCAAAATGATTAGTGAATTAAGATAAAGACCTAGAACCAATTCTAAGCATTGTATGACAAATATGGACTATGCATCCTAGTCAAAATTGTTAAAAAGAAATTTAGGCCATAAATTTGAAATCCATGAAATATTCATGGATTACTTGAAACATGAAAAATAAGTCACCTAATTGATGTAAATAGATAGTTAGGGCATATATGCCCATCACAAATGGAATTCATAAAATATTAGTAACTCAACTTGAAATATAAAATTTGTAATTACATAAGTAGATTCTTGAATGTATAAATGAGAAAGGAAAAATGTTTTGAATACAATGGTACATGTGAACCATTGTTTAGAATTGTGATCAATATGAATAACATAATGAATGGATAAATAAACCATATTAATGTATGAATGAGACATTAGTTCTCATTATTGTAAAGAGGAGAGGTATTTTGAGTACAATGGTATAAAAGAATAATTGATGTGAATTGTGATCATATAGATGATCAAATGAATATATGAATTATGATTGAAATTTATCATGAAATAATGAAGTCATAAAGCACAATATATTAACATTTTAAAGTATTAAATGCCCTAGTATTCCTAACAAGATTGGTTTGGATAGTTTGGCATGCCAATAGGGTATTGTTTTAGCAGTACTGCGAAAGGCTTTATGCCTGTATTCATGGCTTTTATGCCCGTATTCATGGCTTTTATGGCCGTATGCATGGCTTTTATGCCCGATTATGTGATATCATGGCTTTTTAGCCATACTGACTGCATACATGGTTGACGTTCTGCGTCCCATAGTATGACGGCCCGAGGCACCGCGGTGTCCAGTGCCAACGACCCGTTATCCAGTCCAGTCGTCCAGTATAGGTTACTTGGGCATGGAAAAGTATAACTGTGATTGAACTGATTATTGAAGAAAATACGAAAATTAAGTATCAGGAATGATTACCAAAAATACAAAGAAGCTCAAGATCATGAAGAAAATAATTAATGAAATGCATGAAGAAGTTAATATCATAAAACATGATTAGCCCTCGACTAAACAATAAGTCAGTAATTATTCATCTCTTATGAATACAATAGCAAGGAAATTATTATTTTTATTTGCATATTATATTTTCTTGTATTATTGGCACCACTAAGCTTTATGCTTAGCGCGTCGCTTTTGCTACGCGTAGGTACTAAAGATTTGGACAGAGGGCCCAGTAGACCATAGATTCGGTAAGGCAGCTCACAGTTCTGCATAGTGTCCGTGTCACCTCACCATCCACAGTGCATTGGTAGGACACTAGGTCCCATTTTGTATTTTGAGTTTTTTGTAAATTTTGTAATTAAACTCTTAATTTATCATGTGTATTTGAAACAAATGTAATATAATTTTGTATTAATGTAAGTACTTGTAATTTGTGATTATAAATCACATGTGAGAATTTATTTATGATTTGAGTCTAATGATGATGTGAAATGAATGAATGACAAATAAAGGAATTGTTAAGAAAATTGTGTTTGTGAAAGGAAAAGTGAATACATAACTGTGACTTGTACATGATTATCACATGAGATGAATGATTGAGAAATGAATGCTGAAAAATGTTGAGATTTTGATATTGAAGTTTGAGAGTGATGAGATGATTGAATATGATCATAGGAAGTGTTTTTCACAGGTTCCGAAGAACTGTTTTCTCTATTTTTAGCCGGTACTCTGCCGGATTTTCTATAAAATTCTCGTAACCTCAAATAAATTATAATTTCGATAAATGGCTTAAATAAATTATATTTCACAAATTATATTCAAAAGCATGATATAAATTAATTAAGATAAAATAGAGTGCTCGGCACACTGAGTGGCATAACTTGCTCGGCTACACTGTAGTCGGGTAAGGTGTGTCACATAATTGATATTGAAAATGTCAAATAAAATTTAGTGAGTCAGTATAAATAGAAAACGAAAATTAAAGAAATCGGCGGTACAAGGAGTAAATCGATAATATCGAAAAATCTAAAATACAACTTGAAGAGGGGTATTTTAGTCAATTGACACCTAGAGTTGACTTTTGACCTCAATGTCCATTAAAAATAAATAGTATTACACTTTGAAAATGTCATGAAAAATTAAATTGTGGTACATTATATAAATAGTGGAAGAAATAAGGTAAATGTGCAAATAATGAAACTTTAATTAATTAAACATTAAATTATTCCTAAGTGCTCCACTAACTCTCATCTTGGGCCACCTATATAAGCAATTGGGATAAATTATTCCACTAAACCATTTCATTTTCTTTAAGCCTTCATCCATGGCCGAAATGAAATCCTTCCAAATTCACCATGGCCGTTTCATGCATGAGCTCAAGTCCTCCATGATCAAGCCATTATTTCTTTAAGCTCCCTTCATGAAAAATGATCCTTACACTATGGGCAACCTATAGGCAGCAAAAAGTAGAGGAAATTTCAAGGATTTGTCAAGCTCAAGTTGAGGCAAGTGTTAGTTTTCCTTATCTCACTTAATTAAATTTTGTGTTGAGGTTGAGACAAGTTGAATGGTTAAGAAAAATTGAGGAAATGATTGAGTATTGGTGAACCTTAGTTTTGGCAGCCATGAAAATGCATGGTTAGTGACTTATTCTTATATGTATTTGATGGGAATTAATGTTGATTAAGGTGATTTAATGTACTAGTAAGTTAACTTCATGTGTATGTGATGATTGAGCATTTGAAATTGGAGTTGAAGCAATGGTAGAAGGCTTATGCATTTTTGTTCAATTCGGCAGCTTTGTGATTTCTTGAAGAATGCTTGAATTCATGAAGTTGCTTGATGAATTATGTTATTAAGGATGGATGAATGTGTATGTAATTTAGTAGTGGAAGTTGAATGTAATATTTAGGAGTATTTATGTGTATACATGGTTAGAATTGGACTTTATGAATTAGGATTATAATTGATGTATTAAAGGTATTTATATTCTGCCCAAATTGACTATAATGTAAAGTGATTGATGAATATGGTAATATACAAAATTAGAATTAGGTATGGAAAGTAAGCTAGAACAAGTTGAATGTGCATTTGGATGAGTGTTTGAGGAATGTGTTAAGGTAGTATACATTTGAGCCTATAACACTAAATGTGTGACCCCAATTGGCATGAGGCCAATTGGAGGTGAAACTAGATACAAAATGTGCCAACTTTCATGTTGAAAGCATACCTAAATTCTGTCTGAAAAGTGACACTAAAACTGACCTAATCTGGATTTGCAACCTTACAAACCTGAAAACTAACCATTTGAATAGTAGCCAATATTTTGGCCATAACCCACTTAAAACATGTCCAAATGACCTGGAATTTATATCATTGGAAAGCTTAGACATAGGGTTTGTAACACCCCTATTTGTATAGCCTGGTATATTTCACTATTTTGGTAACCGGTGTCAGTCCGGACAATTAAGGGGATTAGAACCACACTTAAGACAACTAGATAAGCCTTAAACCCAAATAATTAGTAATTGCCAATTACTTAAGTATAAATAAGAAAAAAAGAACATAAGAAGTTAAATGAGCCGAGAGTCACAGTGATGGATGACCTTCTCGGGAAAGACTGCGAAGTCGATTTAAACTCAAATTTCGAATCGTAAAATGTGATGCTGCGGTCCTTAGGACTATTACGAACAGAGTGGAAAAGAGAAAATCACGAAAAAGAATTGTTAAGCTAGTCAAATAATTAGGTCAGGGAGCAGGAAGAAATATTGAATTATTTGCAAACCGGGTTAAACCAGTGAGGGGCAATTTGGTCAATTGACCCCGAGAGTTAACTCCTGACCTAACTGTCAAATAAAATCAAAGAAAAGAAAATTTCGGAGTTGGGAATTAAATTCAAGAACTAATGGAAAAATACAAAAAAAAAAAAAGAAAAAGGAAAAAGTGAAAAAGTGATGACATCATCATGCATGACATAATGCATGACATAATAAATCCAATTTTAAATTTTGAAAAATGGGATAATTATCTACTTAAGTGACCAAATAAAAAAAAAAGAAGAAATTAAATTAAAACAAAAATCATTTTTGTTGTCTTCACCCTCATTGTTGCCGTCCACCTCTCCTCTCGAATCTCTCTCATTTTCTTAACCTCCTCCATTGAAGCTCACTAAAAACCTTCTTAAACATAAGATTTGAGCCATAAAATTTATAAATTTCCTAGTTAAAACTTGTAGTTGAGTCTTGTTAAGAAGATTGAAAAGAGAAAAATTGAAGAAAGCTTGAAGAATCAAGAAGTTAGAAAGCTCCACTTGAGGTAAGCTCTCTTCCTTAATGTTGATTGAATTATAAGTATAGAAGTAAGATGAAAGTGGTTAGAAATACATGAAATAATGCAAAATCATGCCTATCTAGAACCCTAGGAATTTCAGCCAGCAGCAAACTAATGTTGAAATGGGTGATTTTGATGCAAATAATGAAATGGTTAAGTGCAAGTGAGGGTATGAGTACTAAATATGCATTTAGAATTCAACAAATGAGTTAGATATGAAAGTTAGGGTTTGGACCTAGGGTTTGGGAGGCAAAAATGTGAGAATTGGTCAAATGTTGTGTTTGACCTTGTGTGAGATGAAAAATGGTCATTTGTGACCAATTGAGATGTGTTGGAAGTGTTAGAAGTGAGTTTAAATTCCGATTGAAAATGGTCATGCTACAGGCAGCAGGACCAAGGTCCCTTTGAGGGACCAAAACTGAAAATTTACAAGTCTAATTGGTATGAGACCAATTGAGAATGAAAATAGACACAAAATGGAACATTTTTCATTTAGGAATCATGCCTAAAAAGTGACCAAAACCTAGTGAACAAATTGACCAAATCCGGATTTATGCAGTCTGACCTGTACAAAAATGACCAAATTGGCCATAACTTGGGCTAGGTAGGTCTAAATGACCTGAAATTCTATCAGTGGACAGTTGAGATATAGACCTAAAACTTTCATGAGGAACACAAACCCAAATTATGCCCTTAACCAAGTCATTTAGCCACACAAAATTGGTGACCCAAAACTTCTAGAACCAGTTTGGTGCCCAGAAATCTTGGTTAAGTCCAATCCGGCAGCCATGATTCAAATGGCTATAACTTGAGCTACAAAACTCCAATTGGAGTGATTCAAAAATAAGAATAAAGCTAAGACAATAGGGAACATTTTCTATGAAGAAAGTTTTGCCAAATTCTAACAGAAAAATGACCAATGGAACAGTGCAACATAAGACACCAAAACTGAAAAATTGCAAATTTGTCTAAAAGACATAGATTTTGAGTAAACAACCAAAACTAACAAATTTAGTAACCAAAATGTGGTATGTGGGTGAAGTTGGAATTCCCATACCTATCAAGCCTTAGAAAGTCAACAAATTGACTTGAATAGTGTATTGAATAGTAATCCCGAAACACAAATTTTAAAAAACGTCAAGTTTAGCACATTAGAACTAGCTAAAAGTGAATTTAAATTTATTTTTGGATTTTAAGCTAAGTTATGATACTGAAATACTGTGAAACTGTGTGTTCAGTGGAAAAAAACACCGGGAAAGAACCCGAGGTGTCGAGTCAAGGCCAAAAGGCGACTCATATAAGGTTTATACACAACGTAGAATTTCTGTAAATTTTCTTCTGCATATTGTTTTGAATAATTTGAAATATTGAATTGTAACATCATTGTGATGAAATATTTATTATGCTTTTGATTTAAATTGTTGAAAGTTATTTGTGTATATTTGAGGTGGCATAAATGTTTAGTAAATTGTTAAGATAAGTTTTGAAACCACAGTGTCATGACCATATATTTGAACACCTCACTAGCATGACTAGTGGGGGTAATCAGTTTCGAATTTTGATTCCTTCTCTGGCTGAAGTGTTGAGGTGTGTGCCAGTAGAAGAAGAAATAGAATAGGTATCCATATATTTGAGCTAGCTAGCCTTGTGATGTGACTTCTCCTTAGCCTCTGGCTATTGAGATTATATTTGTTTCGAATGGCATGATATAACTGTGGGTTTTATGAAATTGGTTTTGATACTTCGAAATGAAATTGTTTGGATTAAAATCTCATAATTCATGTTTTGTATTTAATTCTCATGTTCAGTCCAATTTTTGAATAAATATGATTTAAATTCTGCATAAAGATTATTTTAGTATATTGTGCACCACTGAGTCCTAGTACTCAGCAATAGCTGTTATTGCTGTCGCAGATATAGAGACTAGAGGAGCAGCAGATTGAGCTGTTGAGGATTGAGGAACTACCTGCTTTGAAGCTATTAGGTATAATTTATATCCTGACTGTAAAAATTTATTTTAATGTATGTAATGTATGTAAAGGTATGGACATGTAAAACTGGTTTTGAGCAGTTTGTATAAAGTTTGTAATAAATTTTAGTTTGAATTTCTCTTAGTGTAAATTTTTGTAATGATGTATATAAATTGTTTTATCTTTAATGAAATATGAATGAAAGTATTTTGCTTAAAATTGAATGAAATTGATTAATGGTATTTTGATGATTGTTAAATATTGGAAATTGTGGATTTGAATTTTTGGAAATTGGTAAATGATGTTGAAATTGATTGGGATGGTTGTGAATTTAAAGAATTTGTTGAGACAAATTATTGAAAGTGCTTTTAACAGGTATTTGAAGAATTGTTTTCTCAAATTACAGACGGCACTCTGCTAAAATTTTTATAAAATTTGAGAAAAAATAAAATGGGATAAAAATTTTAACTAGTTTTCAAACTCTAATTAAATGTTTTAATACCTATTAGAAAATGCTCACCACTTATAAAGGTAAGAAAATTGTTTTAAAATCCCTTGTAGGGTACTTAATGAGTTATCGGTAGGTGAAGTTCGGTAGTTCATTAGGTATTATATGGGATCATGTTATACGTTATAGAGGGGTAGTGTGTGACATGTTTTAGTGGTATCAGAGCAAAATTTTTGACATATATTTTAACTTATGAATTTGTGTCTTTTCTTTGTTAAGTACAACTGCTCAATGTCCTTATTTGTTACATACAGTGTATTACATCATAAATATAAACTAACGAAGGGAAATCTCCTTGTGTTATTTGTTCAGGAGATATCCTAACTTCAAACTGAAATGGAAGAAGGAGATCGCTCAGTTGAGCAATCTGTTGAAGCTGAGGCACAAGGGGAAGCCCCAGCTCTACAAAATGTCAGTGGATCAGTAGCACTAGCCCCACAAATGCCTCAGTTTCCTGAACAGTTCACACAGGAAATGGCTGCGATGTTTCAACAAATGGCTGGGGGTATGCCTGCTCAAGCTCCACCCCAAACACCGGTGGTACAACCACTGCCTCCAGCCAGATAGTATGACAAGTTATTGAAGTATGGAGCTAGTGAATTCAAGGGTACAGTAGACCCTTTAGAGGCAGAGCAGTGGTTAGAGAGAATGGATGAGTGTTTAAGAAGCTGCACTGCCAAGATGAGCTGAAATTTGAATACTCCGTGTCGCTTCTGCAAGGGGATGCGTATGATTGGTGGAAGACCATCCCCCACAGCTTGGCTGAATCACCAGTACTAACCTGGGATGACTTCATTAGAGAATTTAGACAAAAATACGTCCAAAACGCATATGTAGATCAAAAGTTACAAGAATTTCTAAGCCTGAAACAAGGGAACAGATCAGTGGCAGAGTATGAGAGGGAGTTCTCCCACTTAAGCTACTAGGATGGGAGTCTCCTTTCTACCAGCAAGGCAAGGTGCAAGAGATTTGAGACGAGTTTGAAGCCCAGTTTGAGGATGCAAGTAGTGGGATTCAGACACAACAACTTCTCTGAGCTCATCTCTCAAGCACTTGAGCTAGAAAGGATTGAATCATAAGCAACACCTGTAAAAGAAAAATCAGAGAAGACTGAGAAAATAGAGAAAGATAAAGGTGAAAAGTCAGTAAAGCCAAGTTTTGGTGGTACCTCTAGAAAGAAGAAGAAATTTGGGGGACCTAGCAGAGGTCAAGGTGGAAGATTTGGAAGGGGCAGATTCTCTGGACAGAGACCCCCTAGGTCTAGTCAACAGTTGAGCAAGGGTTCATATCCTGCACGCCCCTGTGAGACTTGTGGCAAGATTCATGGGGGAGAATGCTATTAGGCAACAGGAGCCTGTTTTAACTGTGGAGGTAAGGGCCATTTAGCTAAAGACTGCACTAGTGCTCCTAGATTCGGTCCAGCTCCTACAACTACAGAAGGATCTATTCAGAGTCCTGCTCCTAGAGGTTCAAAATCAGTTGGCAAAGGAAGAGGCAGAGGTAGAGGCACTGCTTCAAGCAGTTAGGGTACTGTTGGTCAGTCAACACAAGGAAGTGCTTCGGCCAGAGTTTACACGATGAGACAGCGAGAAAAGGCTGAGACTTTCGATGTGGTAGCTGGTACATTCTCTATCTCTGAGCAAGATGTATTTGTATTGTTTGATCTGGGTTCAATCCACTCATATGTTAGTGCTAGCATAGTCAGTTCACCTGCTGTTCCATGTGTCCAAATGGGTTTTGAAGTGCTAGTAACTAGTCCGTTAGGACAAGAGGTCCGGGTCAATAGAATCTATTGAGACTGTCCTTTGGTGATCCAAGGACACACTTTTCTGTCAGATTTGATTAAAATGCCCTTTAGAGATTATGATATCATCTTGGGCATGGATTGGTTAGCTAGGCATCACGCCATGATTGACTGTAGACTGAAGATAGTCACTTTTGGTCTCCCTTTGTACGGTGATGTGGTAATACATGGGGAGAGGCATTTACTGCCATCAAACATCATTTCGGCTGCACTAGCTAGAAGGATGATCAGAAAGGGGTGTGAAGCATACTTGGCACATGTGATAGACACCCAAGTGGGGAGTCTAGCACTGAGGGACATCCCTACAGTATGTGATTTTCCGGATGTGTTTCCTGATGAATTGCTAGGATTACCTCTAGAAAGAGAGGTGTAGTTTGAGATTGATGTTATGCCTGGTGTGGACCCAATCTCCATAATCCCATATAGAATGGCACCTGCAGAATTGAAAGAGTTGAAACTGTAGTTGCAAGAGCTACTTGACAAGGGCTTTATCTGCCCTAGTATGTCACCTTAGAGAGCGCCAGTGTTGTTTGTTGAGAAGAAGGATGGCACTCTTCGTTTATGTATTGATTATCGGCAGTTGAATAAGGTGACAATAAAGAATAGATATCCATTGCCCCACTTTGATGACTTGTTTGATCAGTTGAGGGGTGCAGCTGTGTTCTCCAAAATTGACCTGAGATCAGGTTATTATCAGCTGAAAGTACAAGAGCAGAGTATTCCTAAAACTGCCTTCAGAACCCGCTATGGCCATTATGAGTTCTTGGTCATGCTATTCGGGTTGACTAATGCTCCGGCTGCTTTTATGGATCTGATGAACACTATCTTCAGACCACACCTCGTTCAGTTTATTGTGGTATTCATAGATGATATATTGGTTTATTCGAGGAGTGTAGAAGAGCATGATAGACATCTGCGGATTGTACTACAGACTTTGAGGGAGAAACAGCTATATGCCAAATTGTCGAAATGTGAATTTTGGCTAAAAGAAATATCCTTCTTGGGGCATGTAGTATCAGTAGAGGGTATCAAGGTAGATCCAAGTAAGATAGAAGCTGTCCTTAATTGGAGGCCACCCAAAAATATCACAGAGATTTGTAGTTTTCTGGATTTAGCTGGATATTACTGTCGGTTTGTGAAGGGATTCTCTATGTTGGCATCTCCATTGACCAAGCTACTTCGAAAAAATGTGAAATTTCAGTGGACGGATAAATGTCAACAGAGTTTTAATGAATTGAAGAGATGTTTAACTTAGGCTCCAGTCCTGACTTTACCTACTCCAAGTAAAGAATATACAGTTTACAGTGATGCTTCTCAAAATGGGTTAGGCTATGTATTGATGCAAGATCAAAATATCATTGCCTATGCATCACGCTAGCTGAAACCACATGAGAGGAATTATCCGACACATGACTTGGAGCTTGCAGCTATAGTGTTCGCTCTTAAGATTTGGAGACACTATTTGTATGGGGAAAAGTGTTACATCTACACAGATCATAAGAGTTTGAAGTATTTAGGCACCCAAAAAGAGTTGAATTTGAGACAGAGGAGATGGTTAGAGTTGATAAAAGACTATGATTGTCTGATAGACTATCAGCCAGGGAAAGCTAATGTTGTGGCTGACGCCTTAAGTCGCAAGACTATGGCAAGTCTACGGGTTACTCCTTTGTTAATGGTACATGAGTTGAGATTATTACATGCTAGCTTAGAGATTAATGATGAGGGGCAGATAGCAGTTGCATGGCATGTATAGCCAGTAATGAGTGATCAGATCAGAATTACTGCTCAGAATGATCAGAAGTATTAGAAGTTGTTAAAAGAAGTCAGGCAGGGCAAGAAACTAGAATTCTCAATAAGAGATGATGGTCTACTGCTACACCAAGGAAAAATGTGTGTTCCTAATGATGTTTGTAACACCCCTATATTCGGTAGTGCGTTCTACTGTCCCAATTACCAGTGTTGTCCAGACAGCTAGAATGCCTAGAACTACACTTCGATATGAGTGAGGAGACATAAAATAATGAAATATAAAGAAAAGAAAAAACAAGAAAAACAAAGAAAAATAATAGCAAAGAAATGTAACCAAGTTAAGCGAGCCGAGAACCCTAACGATGGGTGACCGCACCGGGAAGTCACGGCGTGGACCGTTGACTTGCCCTGGACTGCGGGGAACCCTAAAAAATATTTTTAGGACTTAAAGAGACATCAATTGAAGTATAAATATCATTAGAAATATCAAAGAAAAATTAATTAATTAGTACAAAGAAAAGTGAGAAATCGAAAAACGGACAAAATAATCGGGGATGCAACCCGAACAGGGGCATTGTGGTCATTTGACACCCCGAGTTGCCTTTTGACCTAAATGTCCATTAAAAATAAATAATATTACACTTGGAAAATATAATGAAAAATTAAATTAGGGGTACCTAATATAAAAAAAAAAAAAAGGATTCAAATTGAGTAATTAACACATTTAACTTATAATGTAATTAAATATTGGTGAGTGGAGCACTATGGGGTTAAAATAATCAATATGTGGGCAGGTGTAAGCCCCACTAACACCTTCATCTTCTTCATTCACTCACCATTGCCGAAATGAAAAGCTTGAAAATCCTCCATGGCCGTTTTGCTTAAAGCTTCATAAACTCCATCATTTCCACCTCCAAACACCAAAGTTTCTTCACTAATTTTGATCCCCACCTCACAAGGAAGAAGTAGATACTAAATTCAAGGGAGTTTGGTGAAGATTTAACAAGCCCCAACAATAGGTAAGTGTTTAAATTGATTTATTTCTTAAGTAAAGTTTATGGGAAGCTTGAGATGAACAAATTAATGAAGAAAATTTGAGGTTTTGGTGAGTTGTTATTATGCACTAGTTAGGCAGCCATGGTACTTAAATATTTTGAATTATTTTCACATGCAATTGATGGGTATTGATGTTGATAAAAGTGAATAAAAGTTTTAGTAGGTTAATTCTTGGTGTATGTTAAAGTTGAACACTTGAGTTGGAAATTTTGTTGAATTTAAAATTCAATGCTTGAGTGCCTAAATGGACAGCCATGAAATTGTACACTAAATGAAATATTATTACATGTATTGTGAAGAATTAATATTGACTAATGTGATTTAAAATGTTGGTAAGTTAACTTCATGCATATGTAATGGTGGACCAAGTGGAAATTGAGTTTGAAGGCAATTATGGAGGCTTGACAAATATGGCAGCTTGTTAACTCTTTAAAGGATGCTGGAATTCATGAAGTTATTTAATGAATTGTGGTCCTAAAGTTTGCCAAATATGTATGTAAATTAGTAGTGAAGATATATGTTATGATAGTGGACATGTAAATGAGCATGATTAAGTGATTAAATTGTGGTAATTGAGTTTGACAAATTCTGCACTTTATGGTGTATGTTGAAAGTGATTGTAAGCTGCCAAAATGATCAATAATATGTTGTGAAATATGTTTAGGTTAGGGTACAAACCAGAATTGGCATGAAGGTGAAGTTTGGTAAGTGTTAAAGGTGATTTTTGATGAGTATAAACAAAATGCAATAGGCCAGTTTGTGTTTTGGGCTTAAAACCTTAAGCGTGTGGCTCCAATTGGTATGAAACAAATTGGAGGTGAAACTAGGCACAAAATGTGCCAACTTTTATGAAGGAAGCATGCCAAAATTCTGCTTGTAAAGTAACTTGAAAAATGACCAAATCCGGATTAGTGCAATTAAGGCCTGAAAATTTACCATTTGGGCAGCAGTTAGTGTTTAAGCCATAACTCAATCAAAACAGGTCCAATTGACCTGAAATTTTGACCATGAATAGTTAAGACCCGTATCTACAAGTATTATGAAGACACCAAAACCCAGAAATGACCATAAGTAAGTCAAACAGCTTGCACAAGTTCGGGTCCAAAAACTGGCCGAACCAAAATTGACCTAAAATGACCTAAAGTGACCAATTTTGATGCATTTTGACCAGCAATAGTAAAATGACCATAACTTGGTCTACATAACTCAGAATGACCTTAAATTTTGCCCCGCATGCAATAAGACATAGATCTACAAGTTTGTAGTTTTGACCGAAACTTGAAAACCGAGGAAACTAGGCCGTCTGGCTAGGTCAAACTAGTATCCTGAAATCCAGCAAATTGCAATAAAATGCAATATACAAGGAAGTGAAATTGGTAACATGTACCAACCCTAAAAGACTATTGAATGTGACAAATTAGTAACATTAAAACCTAATTTACCTAGAACGCATTTAGGGTCAACATATTAGGTTGACTAAGCAAATAATAGAATTCAGTGAATTAATTATCGAGCATTATCGTTAGAGACAGTTTAAATGAATACTGAAACACTTCAAATTGTGTTTCTCAGTTAGCAAAGACTCAGGGAAAGGGAAGGAAACACTGAGTCAAGGCTAGGAGAGAGTTGTCAGAGGTTTGTGCACAACAGCTAATTCTTTTGAATTTTTTTCAATTGAAATGAATTATGACTATTTGTACATTATTGTTTTAAATTGTGAAAATGTGTTTGAATGAATATTTATTGCTTGAAAGCATTGTAAATGGTTTGAAACTGTGAAAAATTGTTTGAATGATATTGATGGATACTTATTAATTGGAAAGCATTGGAAATGATTTGAAACCACAGCTATCATGTATATTGATTGTATTCCTCGCTAGCTTGTCTAGTGGGACGAATTGAATTCCCTCTCTGGTTAAAGTGTTGAGGTGTGTGCCTGTTGAGGACGAATAGAATGAGTACTCATATTTTTGGTAGCTAGCTATGTTATTCCTCATTAGCCATCGGCTTCTGGGACAAATTGAATACCTCATTAGCCAACGGCTTTTGGGACGAATTGAACTTTGGAACATGATTAAGCTGTGTGTGATTTGTTGATATGTGTTGTAAGATTGTGAAATGGAGTTTAAATTCTTATTGACATTCACTGTCTTTTGAATTTAACTATGTTTTGATTTCTGAGATTTACGGTGATATTGTAAAATAGAGTTTAAATTCCTTATGACATTTATTGTCTTGAATCTAACTATGGTTTTATGTATCCACTATTTATATGATTTATGAATTATGATTTAAAGTTGTATTTGGTATATGTTGTGCACCACTGAGACATTGTCTCAGCGATAGCTTTTCATTGCTGTCGCAGGTAGACAGACGGACAGGGCAGCAGACTAGGCTGCTAGAGCATTCAGCGAGAGAGCATCGGGTATATTGAGTATACTCCATTTTGCATTTTGTACTGTAATGTATATTCACTGTATGTATATTTTGTTCTTGGTTTGAGCAGTTGTAAAATAAAATTGTACCTTGAAGTTGTAAAATAAATTATGAGTTATTTTGACTTTTAAAATTTGTACTGTATCTCTTTAATCTCAGTCTTTGAAAAATTATTATGGAATTGAGTTGAGAAAATATTGTGTTGTTTAACTGTTGGAGTTGAGATTGAGAAATATATTGAAGTGTTTTTTTACAGGTTTCCTGAAGAATTGTTTTATCCAAAATACAGATGGTACTCTACCAAAATTTTTACAAAAATTCCTAATAATTCAAATGTGTTAGTTCTATCACTTTAGTTCAAAAAGTTTTTAACACCTGTAAATAGTGCTCACCACTGTAAAAAAAGAAGTAAGAAAAGTTTTAAAATCTCTTGTAGTGTATTTAATGGGTTATCAGTAAACGAAGTTGGTAATTCATTTGGTATACTACGGGATCATGTTATGCCTTACAGAGGGGTAGGGTGTGACATGTTTTAGTGGTATCAGAGCTAGTTTTTAAATTCTGTTTTCACCTGTTACTTGAATATTCTTTCTTCATAGTACAACTGCTCAATATCATTGTTTGATACATACAGTACATTACATTATAAATATGCACTAACGGGAGGAAATCTCCTTGTGTTATTTGTTCAGGAGGTCTAAGATCTTTGCATTGACTATGGAAGAGGGTGATCTTTCAGTTGATCAATCTATAGAGCTGAGGTGCAAGGGAATGCCCCAGCCCTACACAATGTCAATGGTTCAAGAAAGACCACCCGTAGTACTGCATGATTTCTGCTCGGTTGCTCAGATGGCTACAATGTTCCAACAAATGGCTGGTAATGTGCCTACTGAAGTCCCAATACAGACACCAGTGATACAACCACAGTCTCCTACTAGGCAGTATGACAATTTGATGAAATATGGGGCTACAGAGTTCAAGGGGACAGCAGATCCTCTAGAGGCTGAACAGTAGTTAGAGAGGATGGATAGGGTATTCAAGAAACTGCATTACACGGAGGAACTCAGATTTGAATACTCAGTATCTTTGCTATAGGGGGATGCTTATGATTGGTGAAAAACTATTCCTCACAGTCTGGTAGAACCTGCAGTGCTAACATGGAATGACTTTCTCAGGGAATTCAGACAAAAATATGTCCCTGATGCTTATGTAGACCAGAAGCTATAAGAGTTCCTAAGTCTGAAATAGGGGAGCAGATCAGTGGCTGAGTATGAAAGAGAATTTTCCCGCCTAAGCCATTATGCAGTAAGTCTACTTTCTACCAGTAAGGAGAGATGCAACAGGTTTGAAACCGGCTTGAAGCCAATATCAGATTACAAGTAGTCGGATTCAAACACACTAACTTCTCTGAACTTGTTTCTCAAGCCCTAGAGTTGGAAAGAATTGAGTCTGAAGCAGCTCCTGAGAAAAAAAAATCAGAGAAGACAGAGAAAGAGAGAAAATCAGTAGAACAGAGTTCCAGTGGTCCTACTGGAAAGAGGAAGAACCATGGGGGACACAGCAGAGGTGGTAAGAAGTCTTGTAGGGGAAGATATTCAGGACAGAAGCCTCCTCTATCTGGTCAGCAGAGTACCAGAGGTTCCTACCCTCCCCGCCAATGTGAAACTTGTGGAAGAAATCATCGTGGGATATGCTATAAGGCTATTGGAGCCTGTTATAACTGTGGAGGCACAGGACACTTTGCCAAGGACTGCACCAGTAGTCGCAGAGTTGGACCACCTTCTACTACTGCAGAAGGGTCAGTTCAGAGCCCTGTCACCAGAAGTTCACAGCCACCTAGCAGAGGTAGAGGCAGGGGTAGAGGTAGCCCAGTAGGCAGCCAAGGCACAGTGAAACATTCAGAGCAAGATAGTGCTCCAGTCAGAATCTATGCAATGAGACAGAGAGAAGAGGCCGAGACATCTGATGTTGTGGCTGGTACCTTCTCAACTTTTAATCAAGATGTGTTTGTGTTATTTGATCCGGGTTCTAGCTATTCTTATGTGAGTGCTAGCATCATCGATTGCATTGCTGTTCCATGTACAAAAATGGACTTTGAGGTGCTAGTAACAAGTCCGCTAGGACAGGAGGTCAGGGTTAATAGAATGTATAAGGATTGTCCTTTGGTGATCCAAGGACACACTTTTCTATCTGATTTCATTGAAATGCCCTTCAGAGATTATGATATCATCTTGGGCATGGATTGGTTAGCCAGGCATCATGGCATGATTGACTGTAGGCTGAAGACAGTCACTTTTGGCCTCCCTTAGTACAGTGATGTGGTTATACATGGGGAGAGGCAGTTATTGCCATCAAACATCATTTTGGCTGCACTAGCCAAAAAAATGATCAGAAAGGGGTGTGAAGCATACTTGGCACATGTGGTAGACACCCAAGTGGGGAGTCCAGCATTGAAGGACATCCCTACAATATATGACTTTCCAGATGTGTTTCCTGATGAATCACCAGGATTACCTCTGAAAGGAGAAGTGCAACTTGAAATTAATGTTATGCCTGGTGTGGATCCAATCTCCATAACACCATATAGAATGGCACCAGCAGAGTTGAAGGAGTTGAAGATACAGTTGCAAGAATTACTTGAAAAGGGCTTCATCCGCCCTAGTGTGTCACCTTGGGGAGCACCAGTGTTGTTTGTTAAGAAGAAGGATGGCACTTTCCACTTATGTATAGATTACCGGCAGTTGAATAAGGTGACAATAAAGAACAGATATCCATTGCCTCACATTGATGATCTGTTTGATCAGTTGAAGGGTGTAGCTATATTCTCCAAAATTGATTTGCGATCTGGTTATTATCAGTTGAAGGTGCAAGAGCAGAGTATTCCAAAAACTGCTTTTAGAACTCGGTATGGCCACTATGAGTTTCTAGTAATGCCATTCAGGTTAACAAATGCTCCAGCTGCTTTTATGGATCTGATGAACACTATCTTCAGACCATATCTCGACCAATTTGTGGTGGTGTTTATTGATGACATTTTGATATATTCAAGGAATGCAGAGGAGCATGACAGACATCTGCGGATTATACTGCACACTTTAAGGGAGAAACAGTTATACGCCAAATTGTCGAAGTGTGAATTTTGGCTGAAAGAAATCTCCTTTTTGGGACATGTTGTGTTAGCTGAAGGGATCAAGGTAGATTCCAGCAAGGTAGAAGCTATCCTTAATTGGAAGCTGCCCAGGAACATCACAGAAATTCGCAGTTTTCTGGGTTTAGCTGGATATTACCGTCGGTTTGTGAAGGGGTTTTCTATGTTATCTTCTCCACTGACCAAACTGCTTCGGAAAGATGTAAAATTTCAGTAGACAGATAAATGTCAGCTGAGTTTTGATGAGTTGAAGAGGTGTTTGACTAAAGCTCCAGTTCTCACTTTACTTACTCCGGGTAAAGAATACACAGTTTATAGTGATGCTTCTCACAATGTGTTAGGCTGTGTACTGATGCAAGATCAGAATGTCATTGCTTATGCGTCACGCCAGCTGAAACCACATGAGAGGAACTACCCAACACATGATTTGGAGCAAACAACTATTGTTTTTGCTCTAAAGATCTGGAGACACTATTTGTATAGGGAGAAATGTTACATTTACACAGATCATAAGAGCTTGAATTATTTGGGCACCCAGAAGGAATTAAATTTGAGGCAGAGGAGATGGTTAGAACTGATTAAAGACTATGATTGCTTAATAGACTATTAGCCAGGAAAAGCAAATGTGGTGGCTGACGCCTTAAGTCGCAAGACTATGGCAAGTCTCAGAGTTTCTCCTTTGTCCATGGTATATGAATTGAAAGCACAGCATGCCAGTTTAGAGATTGATGATGAGGGACAAATAGTAGTTACATGGCATGTACAGCCAGTGTTGATTGATCAGATCAGAATGGCTGCTCAGAGTGATGATAAATATCAAAAGCTATTGAAAGAAGTCCAGCAAGGCAAGAAACCTAAATTCTCTGTGAGAGATGATGGGTTATTACTACATCAGGGCAGAATGTGCATTCCTAGTGATGTGGAATTGAGACAAATCATTATGAAGGAAGCACATGAGTCTCCTTTTGCTATGCACCCCGGTGGAACTAAAATGTACAGAGGGCTGAAAGAGCATTACTGGTGGATGGGTATGAAGAGGGATATAGCTGAGTTTGTTTCCAAATGCCTAACTTGTCAGCAAGTAAAGGTAGAACATCAAGTTCCAGCTAGTTTGTTACATCCTTTGTCAGTACCAGAGTGGAAATGGGAACAAATAACTATGGATTTTGTTACAGGACTTCCAAGGACACAGAATAGTCATGATGCAGTATGGGTTATAGTTGACAGATTGACCAAGTCTGCTCACTTTTTGCCAGTTCGGATGGACTATATCCTAGAAAGATTGGCCAGATTGTACATATATGAGATTGTAAAACTGCATGGAGTGCCAATATCAATTGTGTCTGACAGAGATCCTAGGTTCACTTCTAGATTTTGGGGTAGTCTTCAAAGAGCCCTAGGAACTAGATTGAACTTCAGCACAGCATTCCACCCACAGACAGATAGCCAGTCTGAAAGGGTAATTCAGATATTGGAGGATATGCTACGGACTTGTGTGATTGAGTTTGAAGGTAGTTGGGATACACACTTGCCTTTGATTGAGTTTGCTTATAACAACAGCTACCAATCAAGCATTGGGATGCCTCCATATGAAGCTTTGTATGGCAGAAAGTGCAGAACTCCCTTATGTTGGGATGAAGTAGGTGAAAGGAAGATGATTGGGCCAGAAATTGTTCAGCAGACAGAGGAAAAGATTAGATTGATCAGAGATAGACTCAAGGCTGCATCAGACCGTCAGAAGTCCTATGTTTATCTGAAGAGAAGAGATATTGAATATGCAGTGGGTGATAAAGTATTCCTCAAAGTTTCTCCTTGGAAGAGGATTATGAGATTTGGCAGAAAGGGGAAACCGAGTCCTCGTTTCATCGGACCATATGAGGTTCTGGAAAGAGTGGGTCCTTTGGCACCGGTTGGCATTACCTCCAGAGCTAGCAAGGATACACAATGTCTTCCATGTGTCCATGTTAAGGAGGTACAGATCTGACCCATCTCATGTACTATCAGTTGAAGAGATTGAGGTAAATCCAGACCTCTCATATGAGGAAGAACCCATAGAAATTCTGGCATATGAGGTGAAACAGCTGAGGAACAAACAGATACACCTGGTTAAAGTGCTGTGAAACCATCATTCAGGCCAAGAAGCTACTTGGGAACGTGAAGAGGATATGAGGAGACAACACCCACAACTGTTCAGAGACTAATGCCAGGTAAAATTTCGAGACGAAATTTATTTTAAGGGGGGGAGAATTGTAACACCCCTATGTTCAGTAGTGCGTTCTACTATTCCAATGACCAGTGTTGTCCGGACAGTTAGAATGCTTAGAACTACACTTCAATATGAGTGAGGAGACATAAAATAATGAAATAGAAGAAAAGAAAATACAAGAAAAACAAAGGAAAAATAATAGCAAAGAAATGTAACCAAGTTAAGCGAGCCGAGAACCCTAGCGATGGGTGACCGCACCGGGAAGTCACGGCGTGGACTGTTGACTAGCTCGGATCATGGAACCCTGAAAAATATTTTTAGGACTTAAAGAGACATCAATTGAAGTATAAATATCATTAGAAATATCAAAGAAAAATTAATTAATTAGTACAAAGACAAGTGAGAAATCGAAAAACGGACAAAACAATCGGGGATGCAACCCGAACAGGGGCATTGTGGTCATTTGACACCCTGAGTTGCCTTTTGACCTAAATGTCCATTAAAAATAAATAATATTACACTTGAAAAATATAATGAAAAATTAAATTAGGGGTACCTAATGTAAATAACAAAAATGGGATTCAAATTGAGTAATTAACACATTTAACTTATAATGTAATTAAATATTGGTGAGTGGAGCACTATGGGGTTAAAATAATCAATATGTGGGCAGGTGTAAACCCCATTAACACCTTCACCATTGCCGAAATGAAAAGCTTGAAAATCCTCCATGGCCGTTTTGCTTAAAGCTTCATAAACTCCATCATTTCCACCTCCAAACACCAAAGTTTCTTCACTAATTTTGATCCCCACCTCACAAGGAAGAAGTAGATACTAAATTCAAAGGAGTTTGGTGAAGATTTAACAAGCCCCAACAATAGGTAAGTGTTTAAATTGATTTAGTTCTTAAGTAAAGTTTATGGGAAGCTTGAGATGAACAAATTGATGACGAAAATTTGAGGTTTTGGTGAGTTCTTATTATGCCCTAGTTAGGCAGCCATGGTACTTAAATATTTTGAACTATTTTCACATGCAATTGATGGGTATTGATGTTGATAAAAGTGAATAAAAGTTTTAGTAGGTTAATTCTTAGTGTATATTAAAGTTGAGCACTTGAGTTGGAAATTTTGTTGAATTTAAAATTCTATGCGTGAGTGTCTAAATGGACAACCATGAAATTTTACACTAAATGAAATATTATTACATGTATTGTGAAGAATTAATGTTGACTAATGTGATTTAAAGTATTGGTAAGTTAACTTCATGCATATGTAATGGTGGACTAAGTGGAAATTGAGTTGGAAGGCAATTATGGAGGCTTGACAAATATGGCAGCTTGTTAACTCTTTAAAGGATGCTGGAATTCATGAAGTTATTTAATGAATTGTGGTCCTAAAGTTTGCCAAATATGTATGTAAATTAGTAGTGAAGATATATGTTATGATAGTGGACATGTAAATGAGCATGATTAAGTGATTAAATTGTGGTAATTGAGTTTGACAAATTCTGCACTTTATGGTGTATGTTGAAAGTGATTGTAAGCTACCAAAATGATCAATAATATGTTGTGAAATATGTTTAGGTTAGGGTACAAACCAGAATTGGCATGAAGGTGAAGTTTGGTAAGTGTTAAAGGTGATTTTTGATGAGTATAAACAAAATGCAATAGGGCAGTTTGTGTTTTGGGCTTAGAACCTTAAGTGTGTGGCTCCAATTGGTACGAAACCAATTGGAGGTGAAACTAGGCACAAAATGTGCCAACTTTCATGAAGGAAGCATGCCAAAATTCTGCTTGAAAAGTAACTTGAAAAATGACCAAATCCGGATTAGTGCAATTAAGGCCTGAAAATTTACCATTTGGGTAGCAGTTAGTGTTTAGGCCATAACTCACTCAAAACAGGTCCAATTGACCTGAAATTTTGACCATGAATAGTTAAGATCCATATCTACAAGTTTATGAAGACACCAAAACCCATAAATGACCCTAAGCAAGTCAAACAACTTGCACAAGTTCGGGTCCAAAAACTGGCCGAACCAAAATTGACCTAAAATGACCTAAAGTGACCAATTTTGATGCATTTTGACTAGCAATAGTAAAATGACCATAACTTGGTCTACATAACTCACAATGACCTAAAATTTTGCCTCGCGTGCAATAAGATTTATATCTACAAGTTTGTAGTTTTGATCGAAACCCGAAAACTGAGGGAACTAGGTCGTCCGACTAGGTCAAACTAGTATCCCGGAATCTAGCAAATTGCAAGAAAATGCAATATACAAGGAAATGAATTTGGTAACATGTACCAACCCTAAAAGACTATTGAATGTGACAAATTAGTAACATTAAAACCTAATTTACCTAGAACGCATTTAGGGTCAACATATTAGGTTGACTAAGCAAATAATAGAATTCAGTGAATTAATTATCGAGCATTATGGTTAGAGACAGTTTAAATGAATACTGAAACACTTCAAATTGTGTTTCTCAGTTAGCAAAGACTCAGGGAAAGGGAAGGAAACATTGAGTCAAGGCCAGGAGACAGTTATCAGAGGTTTGTGCACAACAGCTAATTCTTTTGAATTTTTTTCAATTGAAATGAATTATGACTATTTGTACATTATTGTTTTAAATTGTGGAAATGTGTTTGAATGAATATTTATTGCTTGAAAAGCATTGTAAATGGTTTGAAACTGTGAAAAATTGTTTGAATGATATTGATGGATACTTATTGATTGGAAAGCATTGGAAATGATTTGAAACCACGCTATCATGTATATTGATTGTATTCCTCGCTAGCTTGTCTAGTGGGACGAATTGAATTCCCTCTCTGGCTGAAGTGTTGAGGTGTGTGCCTGTTGAGGATGAATAGAATGAGTACTCATATTTTTGCTAGCTAGCTATGTTATTCCTCATTAGCCATCAGCTTCGGGGACGAATTGAATACCTCATTAGCCATTGGCTTTTGGGACGAATTGAACTTTGGAACATGATTAAGCTGTGTGTGATTTATTGATATGTATTGTAAGATTGTGAAATGGAGTTTAAATTCTTGTTGACATTCACTGTCTTTTGAATTTAACTATGTTTTGATTTCTGAGATTTATTGTGATATTGTAAAATAGAGTTTAAATTCCTTATGACATTTATTGTCTTGAATCTAACTATGGTTTTACGTATCCACTATTTATATGATTTATGAATTGTGATTTAAAGTTGTATTTGGTAAATGTTGTACACCACTGAGACATTATCTCAGCGATAGCTTTTCATTGCTGTCGCAGGTAGACAGACGGACAGGGCAGCAGACTAGGTTGCTAGAGCATTCAGCGAGAGAGCATCGGGTATATTGAGTATACTCCATTTTGCATTTTGTACTGTAATGTATATTCACTGTATGTATATTTTGTTCTTGGTTTGAGCAGTTGTAAAATAAAATTGTACCTTGAAGTTGTAAAATAAATTATGAGTTATTTTGACTTTTAAAATTTGTACTGTATCTCTTTAATCTCAGTCTTTGAAAAATTATTGTGGAATTGAGTTGAGGAAAATATTGTGTTGTTTAACTGTTGGAGTTGAGATTGAGAAATATATTGAAGTGTTTTTTTACAGGTTTCCTGAAGAACTATTTTATCCAAAATACAGATGGCACTCTGCCAAAATTTTTACAGAAATTCCTAATAATTTAAATGTGTTAGTTCTATCACTTTAGTTCAAAAAGTTTTTAACACCTGTAAATAGTGCTCACCACTATAAAAAAAGAAGTAAAAAAAGTTTTAAAATCCCTTATAGTGTATTTAATGGGTTATTAGTAGACGAAGTTGGTAATTCATTAGGTATACTACGGGATCATGTTATGCCTTACAGAGGGGTAGGGTGTAACAATGTTGATTTGAGGCAGATCATGTTGAAGGAAGCACATGAGTCTCGTTTTGCCATGCACCCTGGTGGCATAAAAATGTATAGAGGGCTAAAGGAGCATTACTGGTAGATGGTTATGAAAAAAGACATAGCAGAATTTGTTTCCAAATGCCTAACTTGTCAGCAAGTGAAGGCAGAGCATCAAGTACCCGCTGGGTTGTTACATCCACTACCAGTACCGGAATGGAAATGGGAGAGAATAACTATAGATTTTGTGATGGGACTTCTGAGGACACAGAAGAGTCATGATGTATTTTAGGTCATTATTGACATACTAACCAAGTCTGCTGATTTTCTGCCAGTCCAGATGGACTATAGTCTAGAAAGATTGGCCAAGTTGTACATAGATGAGATTGTGAGACTACATGGAGTGCCAGTATCCATCGTATCTAACAGAGATCCTAGGTTCACTTCTAGATTCTGGGGTAGTCTTCAGAGAGCCCTAGGAACTAGATTGAACTTCAGTACGACATTCTACCCACAAATAGATGGCCAGTCTGAGAGAGTAATTCATATCTTGGAGGACATGCTACGGGCTTGTGTAATTGAATTTGAGGGCAGTTGGGACACACACATTTGCCTTTGATTGAGTTTGCTTACAATAATAGCTACAAATCAAGCATTGGAATGCCTCCATATGAAGCTTTGTATGGCAGAAAATGTAGAACTCCGTCGTGTTGGGATGACATGGGTGAAAGGAAGATGATTGGGCCCAAAATTATTCAGCAGACTGAGGAGAAGATCAGGGTGATCAGAGATCGACTTAAGACTACATCAGACCATCAGAAGTCCTACATTGATTTAAAGAGAAGAGATATTGAGTATGCAGTGGGTGAGAAAGTATTCCTTAAGGTTTTTCCTTGGAAGAAAATCATGATATTCGGCAGAAAGGGGAAACTAAGTCCTTATTTTATTGGACCATATGAAGTTCTGGAAAGAGTGGGTCCTTTGGCATAACGATTGGCACTACCTCCAAAATTGGAGAAGATACATAACGCCTTCCATGTGTCTATGTTGAGGAGGTATCGATCAGACTCATCTCATGTACTACTAGTAGAGGAAATTGAAGTAAATCTAGACCTCACATATGAGGAAGAACCCATAGAGATTCTGGCTTATGAGGTGAAGCAGCTACGAAACAAGCAAATACCATTAGCGAAAGTGCTGTGGAACCATCATTCGGGCCAAGAAGCTACTTGAAAACGAGAGGAGGACATGAGGAGACAACACCCACAGCTGTTCAGAGATTGATACAAGGTAAAATTTTGAGACGAAATTTATTTTAAGGGGGGGGGGGGGGGGAGGGGGGGAGAATTATAACACCCCTATTTGTATAGCCTGGTATATTTTACTATTTCGGTGACCGGTGTCGATCCGGACAATTAGGGGGATTAGAACCACACTTAAGACAACTAGATAAGCCTTAAACCTAAATAATTAGTAATTGACAATTAGTTAAGTATAAATAAGAAAAACAGAACATACGAAGTTAAATGAGCCGAGAGTCACAGCGATGGGTGACCTTCTCGGGAAGGACTGCGAAGTCGATTTAAACTCAAATTTCAAACCGTAAAATGTGACGCTGCGGTCCTTAGGACTATTATGAATACAGTGGAAAAGAGAAAATCATGTAAAAGAATTGTTAAGCCAGTCAAATAATTAGGTCAGGGAGCCGGAAGAAATATTGAATTATTAACAAACCGGGTTGAACGGGCGAAGGGCAATTTAGTCAATTGACCCCGAGAGCTGACTCCTAACCTAACTGTCAAATAAAATTAGAGAAAAGAAAATTTTAGAGTCGGGAATTAAATTCAAGAACTAATGGAAAAATAAATAAAAAAAAAAGAAAAAGGAAAAAGTGAAAAAGTTATGACATCATCATGCATGACATAATGCATGGCATAATAAATCCAATTTTAAATTTTGAAAAATGGGATAATTATCTACTTAAATGACCAAATAAAAAAAGAAGAAATTAAATTAAAAAAAAAAATCATTTTTGTTGTCTTCACCTTCATTGTTGCTGTCCACCTCTCCTCTTTCATCTCTTTCATTTTCTTAACCTCCTCCATTGAAGCTCACTAAAAGCTTCTTAATTTCTTAGTTAAAACTTGTAGTTGAGTCTTGTTAAGAAGATTGAAAAGAGAAAATTTGAAGAAAGCTTGAAGAATCAAGAAGTTAGAAAGCTCCACTTGAGGTAAGCTCTCTTCCTTAATGTTGATTGAATTATAAGTATAGAAGTAAGATGAAAGTGGTTAGAAATACATGAAATCATGCAAAATCATGCCTATCTAGAACCCTAGTAATTTCGGCCAGTAGCAAACTAATGTTGAAATTGGTGATTTTGATGCAAATAACGAAGTGGTTAAGTGTAAGTGAGGGTATGAGTGCTAAATATGCATTTAGAATTCAACAAATGAGTTAGATATGAAAGTTAGGGTTTTGACCTAGAGTTTGGGAGGTAAAAATGTGAGAATTGGTCAAATGTTGTGTTTGACCTTGTGTGAGATGAAAAATGGTCATTTGTGACCAATTGAGATGTGATGGAAGTGTTAGAAGTGAGTTTAAATTCGGATTGAAAATGGTCATGCTGCAGGCAGTAGGACCAAAACTGAAAATTTGTGAGTCCAATTGGTATGAGACTAATTGAGAATGAAAATAGACACAAAATGAAACATTTTTTATTTAGGAATCATGCCCAAAAAGTGACCAAAATCTAGCGAACAAATTGACCAAATCGAGATTTATGCAGTCTGACCTGTACAAAAATGACCAAATGAACAGTGGTTGTTCATTTGGCCATAACTTGGGCTAGGTAGATCTAAATGACCTGAAATTTTACCAGTGGACAGCTGAGATATAGACCTAAAATGTTTATGAAGAATAAAAGCCCAAATTATGCCCTTAACCTAGTCATTTGGCCACCCAAAGTTGGTGACCTGAACTACCAGAACCAGTTTGGTGCCCTGAAATCTGGGTTAAGTCCAATCCGGCAGCCATGATTCAAATGGCTATAACTTGAGCTACAAAAATCAAATTGGAGTGATTCAAAAATGAGAATAAATTTAAGACAATAGGGAACATTTTCTATGAAGAAAGTTTTTACAAATTCTAACAGAAAAATGACCAATGGAACAGTGCAACATAAGACACCAAAACTAAAAAATTGCAAATTTGCCTAAAAGACTTAGATTTTAAGTAAACAACCAAAACTAATAAATTTAGTAACCAAAATGTGATATGTGGGTGAAGTTGGAATTTGCATACCTATTAAGCCTTAGAAAGTCAACAAATTGACTTGAATAGTGTAGTGAATAGTAACCCTAAAACACAAATTTTAAAGAACGTCAAGTTTAGCACATTAGAGCTAGGTAAAAGTGAATTTAAATTTATTTTTGGATTTTATGCTAAGTTATGATACTGAAACACTGTGAAACTTTGTATTTCAGTGGAAAAGAACACCGAGAAAAATCCCAAGGTGTCGAGTCAAGGCCAAAAGGTGGCTCATATAAGGTTTGTGCACAACGTAGAATTTCTGTAAATTTTGTTCTGCATATTGTTTTGAATAATTTGAAATATTGAATTGTGACATCATTGTGATGAAATATTTATTATGCTTTTAATTTAAATTGTTGAAAGTTATTTGAGTATATTTGAGGTGGCATAAATATTTAGTAAATTATTAAGATAATTTTTGAAACCACAGTGTCATGACCATATATTTGAAAACCTCACTAGCATGACTAGTAGGGATAATCAGTTTTGAATTTTGATTCCTTCTCTGGCTGAAGTGTTGAGGTGTGTGCCAGTAGAAGAAGAAATTGATGGATATCCATATATTTGAGCTAGCTAGCCTTGTGATGTGACTTCTTCTTAGCCTCTGGCTATTAAGATTATATTTGTTTCGAATGGTATGATATAACTGTGGGTTTTATGAAATTGTTTTTGATACTTCGAAATGAAATTGTTTGGATTAAAATCTCATAATTCATGTTTTGTATTTAATTCTCATGTTCAGTCTAATTTTTGAATAAATATGATTTAAATTCTGCATAAATATTATTTTAGTATATTGTGCACCACTGAGTCCTAGTACTCAGCGATAGCTGTTATTATTGTCGCAGATATAGAGACTAGAGGAGCAGCAGATTGAGTTACTAAGGATTGAGGAGCTACCTGCTTTGAAGCTATCGGGTATAATTTATATTCTGACTGTAAAAATTTATTTTGATTTATGTAATATATGTAAAGGTATGGACATGTAAAACTGGTCTTGAGCAGTTTGTATAAAGTTTATATAAAGTTTGTAATAAATTTTAGTTTGAATTTCTCTTAGTGTAAATTTTTTCAATGATGTATATAAATTATTTTATCTTTAATGAAATATGAAAGGAAGTATTTTGCTTAAAATTGAATGAAATTGATTAATGATATTTTGATGATTGTTGAATATTGGAAATTGTGGATTTGAATTTTTGGAAATTGGTAAATGATGTTGAAATTGATTGGGATGGTTGTGAATTTGAAGAAGTTGTTGAGACAAATTATTGGAAGTGCTTTTTACAAGTATTTGAAGAACTGTTTTCTCAAAATATAGACGACAGTCTGCTGAAATTTTTATAAAATTTGTGGAAAAATAAAATGGGACAAAAATTTTAACTAGTTTTCAAACTCTAATTAAATGTTTTAATACCTATTAGAAAATACTCACCACTTATAAAGGTAAGAAAATTGTTTTAAAATCCCTTGTAGGGTACTTAATGAGTTATCGGTAGGTGAAGTTCGGTAGTTCATTAGGTATTCTATGGGATCATGTTATGCCTTACAGAGGGGTAGGGTGTGATAGGGTTACAACTTTTGGTAGAGACCACCAAGCCCAGAAATGCCATTAACCAAGTCAAATTGATTGCCCAAGTTGGGTTAGAAAAACTGGCCGAATTGACTTTGACTTAAAAATGACCTAATTGTGCAATATAAGTGTAACTTGACCTGCCATAGTAAAATGACCATATCTTGGTCTACACAACTCCAAATGACTTGAAATTTATACCGTTGGAAAGCTTAGACATAGAGCTACAACTTTGGTGAAGATCACAGAACCCAGAAATGTCATTTACTAAGTTAAACTGCTTGCACAAATTGAGATAACAAAACTGTCTAGAACCATTGCAACCCAGAATTTGACCATATGAAAAGTAGTCACTCATTTGACCATAACTCACTCAAAACAGGTCCAAATGACCTTAAATTTATATCCATGGAAAGATTAGACATAGAGCTAAAACTCTTATGAAGGCACTAAAGCCCAGAAATGACTAGAACCAAGTCAAATTGATTGCCCAAATTAGGGTACCAAATCTGCCAGAATTGAACTTGACCTAAAAATGACCTAAAGTTGCATTGAAAATGCAATCTATCTAACTTTAGTAAATTGACCATATCTTGGTCTATACAACTCAGAATGACCTGAAATCTATGCCAAAAGTTCAATAAGACATAAGCCTACAATATTGAAATTTTGACTAGAACCCAAAAATCAAGGGAACTAGGCCAATTAAGTTGATTAAGTTGACACACTAAATCTGGAATTGGTACAATTGACCATTAAGTTTAGAAAATTTAAATAGGCATATCTCCCACAAAAAGTATCCAAATGTAATGAGCCATACCAATTTGGAAAGCTAAGAAGAGACCTAAAGCTTTATTTTAGGCAACTTCCTCAAATTATAAATGTATAAGACCAGAATTTAAGATTAAGGCCATTAACCTAATTGAGGACCATGCCAATATAGGACCTTTGAGTCCAAGTCAATAATTTGACTATAAATAATTCCATAAAACTTAACAAATTACAAGTAAAATTTTTTATTGACCCTAAGACATAGGGCAACAATACTTATGAAGAATACTAAACCTCGATGTTATTACAAATAGTCCAAATAAATTAGTAAATTTATAACCAAAAATGCCTAATAAGGAATTCAAAATTTAGAATTGACCTAATTATGGTTAAATGACCATAACTTGAGTTATACAACCCAAAATGAAGTAATTCAAAAAGGGAATTAAAGAAGAAACAATAAGAAACAATTTGATGAAGAGAATTTTGCTAATTTCACCCTATAGCCTGACCCAATGGAACTATAACAATTGGCCATGAAATCTGAAAAATTGGAATCACATATTATTAGCATTGAATTAAGTTTGGAAATCAATGCTAATAAGTATAAACTCAAAATGAGGAATCCTAGTGCAACTAGAACCAACATATCTATTCAGTGTGGAAAAGCTAACGTTTATGTTTGACTAGTAATGTGAATAAAAAAAATAATGACTTAATAAACCACGTGAATGTATGAATGGGACATTAGTCCTTATTATCAGAGACATGAAAAATGCTTTGAGCACAATGGTACTTCAGAATAATTGATATGAAATGTGATCTGTCTGATGATCTACTGAATAATTGTGACATGTTGATACTAGAATCAACCTATCCATGATGCATAAAAAGGTCAATAATTTTGTTGACCAGTGAAAGGCATAATGACTAATAAATCCTAAAATTAAAAAATTAAATATTTAAGTTTGTAAATGCCCTAGTATTGCCTAGTTGACTAGTTTGGATAGGTTGACATACCAATAGGGTTGTGACAGCTATATTGTAAATGGCTTCATGCCATACTATGTTTTATGGCTCATTATGCCACACTATGATTTTAATAGCCTATGGCTATACGAATTATGTTATGATACCTGACTTATTGCCTGATTGTTTATATGGCTTTTTAGCCCCACTATTTGCACACCGGGAGATACTTTGTGACCGATGGTGTGACGGCCCGAGGTACTAGATACCCAGAGCTAGTATATCCATTTATCCAATCTGGTTAGTGTATAGGCTACACGGGCAGTCAATTAAAACATTATTCAATTCAGGCAGTTAAGTATAATGAAATTTCAGTACAATTAAATTAAGTATTGAATGAAATGAGTAAAAGAGATTAGCAATAGAAACATAACAAAAATACAATTTGCAGAACCATAGAGACTTAAAATACAATATAGTTAGAATAATTCGTATACTGAGTATATTTACTGAAAGGTTATAAACTAAGCACTTCCAAAGATGAACAAACTAGTATATAAGATAGTTGATACTAGAAATACCATACTAAATTAAATTGATTCCTGAGTATCCGAATTATGATTTATTTCTTTCTTTATTTGCATATATTATTTCTTGTTATACTATTGCACCACTAAGCAGAAATGCTTAGCGCAATGGAATTGTTTTCCTTGCGCAGGTGCTTCGACTGAGATTTTGGAGTCCAAATCTGCAGAAGTGTCAGAAGAGTTCAAGGTTGTCATCTCTTCAGCAATGCATGTAGATAGAGTTCATATTTACACATGTTATGTATTTTGTTCATTCTAAGTATATTGTAAATTATTTATATATCCTGTACTTAACATACTTATGTAATTAGTTGGCAAATTATGTAAGATAATGAAATGTAAGAATTCTAATATATGAGTTAAGTATCTGATCATGATGATTCTAATTGAGATTGAGTAAGAAATTTTGAGACTGATTCTAAGTTGTGAATTTGAGTATATATTGAAATTGTTTTTGGCAGGTTCAGATGAACTGTTAGTCCAAATTACAGTCGGCACTCTGCTGGATTGTCATTAAAATTTTTGAAATTTCTAGATTAGTCAGATTTTGATAAACAGTAAAAATAGCCTAAACCTTAGATAAAGTTTTTGAACAAGTAAATCAAGAAAGGTAATGAAATCAGATAAGATCAGGTGCTCCGGCACTCCGTGTGACACGCCTTGCTCGGCTACAATGTAGACGGGTGAGGGGTGTTACACTACCTGAGTCATTTGGAAATTTTGTGACAAATTTCCATATGACTAAGCAGGAATACACCTTGGCTGATCTACTTAACATGCTGATTATTGCCCAAAAGAATATGCCAGGCAATAAAGAAAAAGAGGTAGCTTTGATTGCATCTTCTTCTGCTGGAAAGTCCAACAAGAAGAAGGGCAATAAGAAAAAGAAATCTCAAATTCCTGGTCCTTCCAAGAAGATAGCTAAACAAAAAGGGAAGACCAAAGCTGATGGAGGCAAAGGAAAGTGTTTCCACTGCCATAAGGATAGGCACTGGAAAAGGAACTGCCCAGAGTATCTTGCTTCTCTGAAGAATAAGAAGGATAGACCTTCAAAAGGTATGTCTATGTCTTGTTATTTAGATTCTAATGATACTCATAGTTCATCTACAGCTTGGGTTTTAGATACTGGTGCCAGTTTTCACATTTCTTATGATATGCAGGAACTAGCATGAAGGAGCAGAAGCATGAAAAACATAAGTTTAGATCGTTGAATTCAAAAATTTTCTTCTAGGGTATCATGCATCATGCAAGATTCATTATTTATCTATTTGATTTCAATGTTAAACAGTATATTAAAACTTTTTTAATATGTTTTTGGATCTACATTTGCCATTTAAGATTTTAAAATTAACATATTAATTCATTAGAACCCTAGATTAAATAAAAAATAAGTGCACTAACCTTTTGATGCACTGTAGTTATGTTTGGTACCTTTGGGATGCACCTAGGACACCAGATGTTGTCCCTCTAGCTTGTCCACACCAAGATCACCAATGGCAGTCCCTTGAACAACTTCTCAAGCCTTTCCAATCAATTAAAAATTGAGGTTTTTCCATTTATAGAGATTACAGATATATATAGGACACTAGAAACGATTTCTAGCAATTTTAATTCAAGAGAATGTTGGCAATTCTCTTTGAATTCATGAGAGATGAAGAAGAACAGAGGAGAGAGCTTCTTGGGGTGGCGGCACATATGAAAGAATAGCAGATTGTTTTTTTTTGTTCTTTCATCCTTTCCCTTATATAGCTAGGTCATCACTTAAAACCCTTGCCACATGTCATCTTCTGATTGGCTCTAGTTTAATTGACCCAATTACATTTTGCCAAGTGTCAAACTTAGGCTTAATCTTGACTTTTATCATCTTACATGATTAAAAGACAAATGGCAAACTTATGTGCGTGCCATGTGTCACCATCTCATGGTGCCACATGTCACCTTGTGAAATGACTAAAATACCCTTGTGTCTTAATTTTGAGTTCTCAACCCAAAATAATTATTTCTCTTCTTCTAATCAATTTATATCAAATATAAATTAATTAATTAATTAATCTCTATTAATTAATTTCTCATAATTAAATTTATATTTAAACACTTTAAATATAAATTTAACTTATACTATATATCCAATAACCTAGATTTGGTTTCAAGCCATGCTAGGGACTTTGCAATCTAATTGCAAACCAAACTTATTTAATTAATCAATTAAACTCTTTAACTAATTAATTAAATTACATTTAACTTGGTAATTACTTGTGTATATGTGTGACTTACTAGGTTCATCACTAATTGGCAATGAGATATGATATTAACTCTTAATATCATCAGAACTCTTTCTTACCATAAATGATTTCTCTAAATCATTTTATGCACCTTATAGACAATGGTTAACAGCTAGCATAGCATGCCATGGCCACTCAATTAGTAATAAGGAATACCTTAAATGAACCTTTTATCATATGTTACCATGCACTAGAATCTCTCTGTTACAAAATCCCAATTCGAGTTGGAGTCATGGTTTATGTCAAACCCCATTTGCTATGAATATTATGTTCTCTTTTAATTTCAATTCTTGTTTAAAAAGATTTTCTCATCAGAAACTCTTTTCTGATTAAATCTATCTGTCCTGGCCAGGAACTTGAAACATCAAGAACAATTAAATGAACATAGGATTTTATCCCTATTTACTTAGGGTAACAGATTCCTTCTTGATCAACACCTACCTCTATATATAACTAGTAGGAGCCAACACATGCCCATATACCCATACACAGTACAAGTATGAAAGTAGCATCAAACTCAAACCACCTATATACAAGATAACTGTGCTATCTCAAGTCTAAAGATTATATGCACTGATGTGATTTATGACAATGCATTGACAAGAGTAAAATCTATGTGCTTGTCATAAATGTCCCTGGTTCGGCTTACTTGTCATGGATAAGTGCCTATCATGCTTGTTATATGGCATGAGACTCACCATTCCATCTTATTTACATCTCATATAAATAACTTGGAAACAAATTTGATTACAATCTTTTTGGATAAGTCATGTCCTTATTGTGAAGTATCCTCGATTGTGAACTAATTAATGATACTTTGTGCTAGAAATACTGTCACTCATATTCTTAACAACTTAAGAATAGAATTTTTAACCAAATATCAATGGACCTTTTCTATTACACAAATTTATTATGTAAACGGAAAAGTGAAAATGCATTTTTATTAATAAAACATGTACAAGATACATACTAAATGATATGCTCTAGGACATACTACTAACAATCTCCCACTAGCACTAGAGCCATTCATTACAATATCTTAGACCCATCTTCTCAAGATGTCGGTCTAACTGAGTTTGTGACATAGGCTTAGTGAATGGATCAGCTGGATTTTCAGCTGATGCTATTTTATGCATGGCTACATTGCCTCGCTCAACTATCTCTCTAATAATGTGGCAGCGCCTTTCTATGTGTTTGGATTTCTAGTAAGACTGGGGTTCCTTAGCCTGTATGATTGCTCCATTATTATCTCAGTAGAGTGGAACTGTTGACTCGATGGAAGGAACTACTGCAAGCTCTGTCACGAACTTCTTTATCTAAACAACTTCCTTTGTAGCATCTGATGCAGCAATAAACTCAGCCTCTATAGTGGAATCTGTAGTTATACTCTGTTTGGAACACTTTCAACTGACTGCACCTCCATTACAAATGAACACATATCCAGAGGTAGACTTTCTATCATCGATATCTGATTGGAAATCAGAATCAGTATAACCATCCAATTGCAAGTCACCCCCTCCATATATCAAGAATAAATCCTTAGTTCTTCTCAAGTACTTAAGGATATTCTTAACAGCTATCCAGTGTTCCAAACCTCGATTGGATTGATACCTGCTAGCCAAACTAATAGCATATGCGATATCCAGCCTAGTACACAACATTGCATACATCAAACTTCCAATAGTTGAAGCATATGGAATCCTGGCCATTTTATCTCTTTTTCAGGTGTCTTTGGAGACATCTCTTTAGAAAGGTGGATACCATGTCCCACTGGTAACAATCCTCTCTTGGAATCAAGCATGTTAAACCTCTTTAACACCTTTTCCAAGTATAAACTTTGAGATAAACCAATTATTCTTTTTGCTCTATCTCTATAGATGCGAATCCCAAGAATATAGGTTGCCTGCTTTAAGTCTTTCATGGAGAATGTATTTGACAACCATACCTTTACAGTTGTCAACATACCTGTGTCATTACCCATCAATAAAATGTCATCCACATATAAGACAATGAAAGTGATAGCATTATCACTAACCTTCTTATATACACATGGCTCATCTTGATAAAACCAAATAACTTAATGGCTTTATCAAAATGGATGTTCTAACTCCTCGAAGCTTTTTCCAACCCATAAATGGATCCCTTTAGCTTGCACACTTTGGAACCATCTTAGGAATCAAAAACCCCTAAGTTTTTCCATGAAAATGTTTTCTTCAATGTATCCATTGAGAAAAGCTATTTTGACATCCATCTGCCAAATCTCATAATCGTAGTATGCAGTTATTGCTAATAGAATCCTAATTGATTTAAGCATGGCAACAGGCAAGAAAGTCTCCTCATAGTCGATTCCTTGCCTTTGGAGAAACCCTTTCAGTACTAGCCTTGCTTTATAGGTCTCTACCTTTCCATCAGAACCAATTTTCTTCTTGAAAACCCATTTGTTTCCTATAGGTACAATACCTTTAGGTGGGTCAACAAGATCCCAAACTTGATTCTTATATATGGAATCAATCTCGGATTTCATAACATCAATCCATTTTGAAGAGTCTATATCTGATATAGCTTCTTCATAGGTAAGTGGATCATGAAGGAGCAGAAGTATGAAAAACACAAGTTTATATCATTGAATTCAAATTTTTTTCACCTAGGGTCACATGCATCATACAAGATTCATTTTTATCTATTTGATTTCAATGATAAATAGCATATTAAAACTCTTTTAATATGTTTTTTGGATCTATATTTTCCATTTAAGATTTTATAATTAATCAGATTAATTTTAAGAACCCTACATTTGACAAGTGCACTAACCTCTTGATGCACTACAGTGGGTTTGGCACCTTTGGGATACGTCTTTGGGACACCATATGTTGTCCCTCTAGCTTGTCCATACTAAGATCACCTATGGCAGCCCTTGAATAGCTTCTAAAGCTTTTTCTATGAATTAGAAAAATCAAGTTTTGCCTTTTGAGAGATTACAGATGTAAACAGAACACTAGAAACAATTTTTAGTATTTTTAATTCAAGAGATTGATGGCTAATCTCTTTGAATTGATGAGAGATGAAGAAGAAGAGAGGGGAGATGTTCTTTGGGTGGCTGCACCAAAGTAGAACAGTAGCCCACATGTTTTACTCTTTCATAACAACACTTATATAGCTAGGTCATCACTTAAAACCCTTGCCACATGTCACCTTCTGATTGGCTCTAGATTTAATTGACCCAATCACATTGTGCCATGTGTCAAACCTATATTTAATCTTGATTTTAATCATCTTACATGATTAGAAAACATATGACAAACTTATGTATATTGCCATGTGTTACCATCTCATGGTGCCACATGTCACCCTGTGAAATGACCAAAATACCCCTGTGTTTTAATTTTGAGTTCTCAACCCAAAATAATTATTTCTCTTCTTCTAATCAATTTATATCAAATATAAATTAATTAATTAATCTCTGTTAATTAATTTTCTCATTAATTAAATTCATATTTAAACACTTTAAATATAAATTTAACTTATACTATACATCCAATAACCTAGATTTGGTTTCAAGCCATGCTAGGGACTTTGGAATCTAATTGCAAACCAAACCTATTTAATTAATCAATTAAACTCTTTAATTAATTAATTAAATCATATTTAATTTGGTGATTACTTGTCTATGTGTGTGACTTACTATGCTCATCACTAATTGGCAATGAGACATGATATCAACTCTTAATATCATCAAAACTCTTTCTTACCATAAATGATTTCTCTAAATCATTTTATGCACCTCATAGACCATGGTTAACACCTAGCATAGCATGCCATAGCCACCCAATCAGTAATAAGGTTTGCCTTAAATGAACCTATAATCATATGTTACCATGCACTAGAATCTCTCTGTTACAAAATCCCAATTCGAGCTGGAGTCATGGTTTATGTCAAACCCCATTTGCTATGAATATTATGTTCTGTTTTAATTCCATTTCTTGATTAAAAAGATTTTCTCATCAGAAACTCTTTTCTGATTAAATCTATCTGTCCTGGCCAGGAACTTGAAACATCAAGAATAATTAAATGAACATAGGATTTTATCTCTATTTACTTAGGGTAATAGATTCCTTCTTAATCAACACCTACCTCCATATATAAGTAGTAGGAGCCAACACATGCCCATATACCCATACACAGTACAAGTATGAAAGCAGTATCAAACTCAAACCATCTATATACAAGATAACTGTGTTATCTCAGGTCTAAAGATTATATGCACTGATATGATTTATGACAATGCATTGACAAGAGTAAACTCCATGTGCTTGTCATAAATGTCACTGGTTTGGCCTACTTATCATGCATAAGTGCCTATCATATTTGTTATATGGCATGAGATTTACCATTCCATCTTGTTTACATCTCATATAAATAACTTGGGAACAAATATGATTACAATATTTCTAGATAAGTCATGTCCTTATTGTGAAGTATCATTGATTGTGAACCAATTAATGATACTTTGTGCTAGAAATACTGTCACTCATATTCTTAATAACTTAAGAATAGAATTTCTAACAAAATGTCAATGGACCTTTTCTATTACATATAAATATATTATGTAAACCGAAAAATGAAAATGCCTTTTTATTAATAAAACTTGAGCAAGATACATACTAAAGGATATGCTCTAGGGCATACTACTAACACAGCAAATAGTAGCAGCTTGCATTCTTGACATGTTAGACTTCAGATTAGCGATGGCTCAACTGTTGAAGCTTTAGCCATAGGATCTAAATCATTTTACATGTCTAGACATGTTTTGTGTTTGAATAATATCTTATATGTACCTGTTGCTTTTAAGAACATTATTTCTATATCTAGTTTAACTAGAAATGGCTATGAATTTCAGTTCACAGATGATGTTTGCAATATTTATTTTAGAAATAAATATGTTAGCTCGGGTTATATGCATTATGGTCTTTATTATTTGGATAATAATGATAACACAAAATGAATGCAAGCAATCTAAAAGAATGTAATGCCATGGTGAAAATCAACTCAAGTTCAAAATATATTTGGCACTTAAGATTAGGTCATGTTGCAGAAGATAGAATTGCAAAACTGGAGAAAATGGGGATTCTATCCTCATTGGGTTCTGAATCTACTCCAACTTGTGAATCTTGGCTTCAGGGAAAAATGACTAGATCACCCTTTGTTGGACAAGGGTTAAGAGCTGAAAATATTTTGGAACTAATAAAAAGTGATGTATGTGGTCCATTTAAAGAAATGGCTAGAGGTGGTTTTCATTACTTTATTACCTTTACTGATGATAAATCAAGGGGTATTTGTATTTGATGAAATACAAACATGAATCCTTTGAAAAGTTCAAAGAATTTAAATCTGAAGTAGAAAATCAAACAGGAAAAAGTATTAAAGCTCTTTTATCAGATCGTGGAGGTGAATACTTGAGTACTGAATTTGATGAATACTTGAAAGAGCATGGCATTGTTTCCCAGTTGACTCCTCCATAAATACCACAGCTGAATGGTTCATCTGAAAGGAGAAATCATACTCTATTAGATATGGTATGTAGTATGATGAGCTATACTGATATGCTAATCTCCTTTTGAGGATTTGCATTAGAATCTGCTTTGCATATTCTGAATAGGATTCCATCAAAATCAGTATCTTTCATACCTTATGAGATATGGCATGGAAGAAAACCAAGTCTTTAAGATTTGGGATTGTCCAGCTTATATCAAAAAGCTAAACACTGATAAATTGGAAACCAGATCAAAAAAAGGTCGATTTGTTAAATATCTAAAAGAGAGTTTTGGATATTATTTTTATTTACTTACATCACAAAAGGTTATGGTAAGTAGAGATGCCACATTTCTTGAACAATAGTTTGTTCAAGAAGGAGGCAAAGGAAGGTAAATAAAGTTAGAATTGGAGAATTCTAACCAACCAATAGATCAGATGAATATAGATCCATCTAGTCAACCTACACCTATTGATGAAGCATCTACAGCTATTCCTCACAGATCAACTAGGATATCTCACCCACCAGTGAGATATGGTTTCCTTTATAAAGATGAACAAGAGTTGTTTACTCATGAAGAAGTAGATCATAGAGATGATCCACTTATCTATGAAGAAGCTATATCAGATATAGATTCTTAAAAATGGATTGAAGCTATGAAATCTGAAATTGATTCTATGTATAAAAACTAAGTTTGGGATCTTGTTGACCCATCTGAAGGTATTGTACCTATAGAGAATAAATGGGTTTTGAAGAAAAAAATTGATTATGATGGAAAGGTAGAGACTTATAAAGCAAGGCTAGTAAATCGACTATGAGGAGACTTTATCGCTTGTTGCCATGCTTAAATCAATTAGGATTCTATTAGCAATAGCTGCATACTATGATTATGAGATTTGGCATATGGATGTCAAAATAACTTTTCTCAGTGGATACATTGAAGAAAACATTTTCATGGAATAACCTAGGAGTTTTGAATCCCAAAATGGTTTCAAAGTATGCAAGCTAAAGCAATCCATTTATGGGTTGAAACAAGCTTCGAGGAGTTGGAACATCCGTTTTGATGAAGCCACTAAGTCATTTGGTTTTATCAAAAATGAGGATGAGCCATGTGTATATAAGAAAGTTAGTGATAGTGCTGTCACTTTCCTTTTCTTATATGTGGATGACATTTTATTAAAGGGTAATGACATAGGTATGTTGACAACTGTAAAGGTATGGTTGTCAAATACATTCTCCATGAAAGACTTAAGGGAGGCAACTTATATTCTTGGGATTCGCATCTATACAGATAGAGCAAAAAGAATAATTGGTTTATCCCAAAGTCTATACTTGGAAAAGGTGTTAAAGAGGTTTAACATGCTTAATTCCAAGAGAGAATTGTTACCAATGAGACATGGTATCCACCTTTCTAAAGAGATGTCTCCAAAGGCACCTGAAGAAAGAGATAAAATGGCCAGGATTCCATATGCTTCGGCTATTGAAAGTTTAATGTATGCAATGTTGTGTACTAGGCTGAATATCGCATATGCTGTTAGTTTGACTAGCAGGTTTCAATCCAATCTAGGTTTGGAACACTGGATAGCTGTCAAGAATATCCTTAAGGACTTGAGAAGAACTAAGGATTTATTCTTGATATATGGAGGTAGTGACTTGCAATTGGATGGTTATACTGATTCTGATTTTCAATCAGATATCAATGATAGAAAGTCTACCTCTGGGTATGTATTCATTTATAATGGATGTGTAGTTAGTTGGAAGAGTTCCAAATAAAGTACGACTGCAGATTCCACTATAGAGGTTGAGTATATTGTTGTATCAGATGCTGCAAAGGAAGCCGTTTGGATAAAGAAGTTTGTGACAGAACTTGCAGTAGTTCCTTCATTGAGTCAGTAGTTCCACACTACTGTGACAACATTGGAGCAGTCATACAGGCTAAGGAACCCTGGTCTCACCAGAAATCCAAACATATAGAAAGGCGCTACCACATTATCAAAGAGATAGTTGGATGAGGTGATATAGCCATACAGAAAATAGCATCAGCTGAAAATCTAGTTGATCCATTCACTAAGCCTATGTCATAAGCTCAGTTAGACCAATATCTTAAGAAGATGGGTCTAAGGTATTGTAATGAATGGCTCTAGTGCTAGTGGGAGATTGTTAGTAGTATGCCCTAGAGCATATTTGTGACACTCCTTACCCGTTTACAGTGTAGTCGAGTAAGATATACCACATAGTGTGCCGGAGCAACAAATCTTATTTTATTACAATTTACCCTTTTCTTAATTTATTTATTTATCACAAAGTGAAATTTATGTCATTTAATTTATTAATTGAAATTTTGAATTAATTTAAGGTTCCAAAAATTTTATAGAAAATTCAGCAGAGTGCTGACTAAAAATGGAGAAAACAGTTCTTCGGACCTTGTAGAAAATACTTCCAATAATTGTTCAAATCCACAACTCCAAATATGTCATCATTTCTCAATAAATTTCTCATCATATTCTTAATAATTCCTCAATTTGTCATTCATTCATTTCATATCAAAATCATACTCAAATTATGAATAAATACTCAAATTTTATCCATAAACACAAATTTACAGATAGTCACATTAATACAAAATTATATTACAGAAGTTTTAAATATACATAATAAAATAAAAGTTTAATTACAAAGTTTACAAAAATTACAAAATACAAAATGTAACATAGTGTCCTACCAAATGCATTATAGCCTGAGAAGTGACACAGAACACTCGTAGATCTGATCCTCACCCGGACTAAGGTCTACTGGGATCACGCTCTATATCTCCAGTACTTATGCATGGCAAAAGAAACGCGCTAAGCAATACTGCTTAGTGGTGCCAATAATAAAATAAAAAGAACTAAAAAGAAATAAACATGTAGTGTATATATTGATTTTTCATACGGGCAAATTTTTGGTAATTATCTATAGTATTATTTATTTGGTACTTTTTACTTTAATACTTGATTAAAATATATTAATATTTATTTTTGGTTGCCCAAGTAACCTATACCAGTGACTGAACTGGATAAACGGGTAAACTGGCGCTGGGTACCAAGTACCTCAGGCCATCACACCATCGGTCACATAGTGTCTCCTAGTGTGCAACAGAACAACTAACAAGCTGTAATAAATATTAAGCACAAGGCTAAGTATCACAATAAGGTCCAAATGGCTCAAAGCCATAAAATCACAGAATGGCCATTTAAGCCATGAATTATAGAATGGCATGATGCCTTATGCAGTACTGTTAACAAAACTCTATTGGCATGCCAACCTATCCAAACCAATCAGACTAGGCCTACTAGGGCATGTTACACTTTTAAATTTTATAATTCTTTGAAATTGAAGTTTAATTGTTACTATTCATTTCATTAGTCAACTAAAATGTTGACTTTTTCATAGACAATAGGTATATTGGTTCTAATATCCCCAACATACCACATTTTACATTCTAAAGTTGTTGGTATTGGTTGCCAATACCATTTCAAAGCTTAGTTTTAGTTATTTATAATTTTCAAATTTCAAGCACTAAGTTTACTGTTCCATTGGTCATTTGTACAGTATGAATTTGATAAATTGTCTTCATGAAAGTTGTTCCTTTATGTGTCTTCTTTAATTTGCTTTTTGAATCACTCCATTTAGAGTTTTCTAGCTCAAGATATCCCAATTTGAACAAGGGTAGCCAGATTGGTATCTGCCTAGAATTTCTGGACAGAATCCCATTCTGCTAGATTTGGTAGCTCAACTTTGGCCAATAATTTCATTTGGTTAAGTCTAGAATTAGAGTTTGTATTCTACATGAAAGTTGTTCTAAATTGTCTAAGCTTTTCATTGATATAAACTTTAGGTCAATTGGACCTTTCTACACTGAGTTATGACCAAATGAATGAACACTGTTCATTTGGTCATTTTGCCCAGGCATAATGAATGGTACCCACATTTGGTCAATTTTTAGGTCAGTCTATTGTGGTTTTATGGGCAGGTTTCCTTCATCAAAGTTGTACTATTATGTATCTAATTTCATATCCAATTAGCCTTGCACCAATTGAACCTACCCAACTCCAGTTATAGCTACCCAAATCTGCTGGACTCACACCCAATCCTGCAAGTCACACTAGGCAGCATACCTAACTTCAATTCCTATGGCACAAATCACTTCACTTCCTAATCACACATAGCCAAATGGTTACTAATTGACCATTAAAACTTCCTTTCACCAATACCTGAGCAAAATCTGAAATTTGTGCCCCAAACCCTAACTCCAACAATTTCAATTCTTCAAACACATACATTAATGGATCAATTCATACTCCCAATTATGCATACACAAAGCTTAAAGGATTAATTGACACTAACCTTGAATGGAGTCACTTCTAAGCTTGCTAAACCTCACTTTTTCTTCTTCTAATTGCTGTCTCAAGCTTGCTCTAGTGGTAGGGATAAATTTTTCTGAAGAGATGATGAGATTTTAAGGTGAATTGGTGTGGGGTTGAAAGGTTAATGAAGCTTTAATGGTGGATTGGGGTTAGAGAGGGATTTCGGTTGGGCTATGAGAGGAAGAAGAGTGCAGTTTTTCTTTTCAATTTTCTACCCATTTTACTATTTTAATTGGTGATAAGTGCATAATTTATTAATTTTACTCCTATCATATTTAGTGTTTCTAGTGTGCTTTTATGCATAATTTAATTGATTAAATTATATTTATCATTTAGACATATTTTTAGATAGTTGTTGAAATAATTGTTTTAAATAGAGAAATTTTTAGCATTTGACCTTTGCTATTTTTTTTAGGTGTTTTTAAAGTTATGGGTCTCCAAATTAAGTGTTGTTTAATCCATTGAAAGCTAAGATAGAGAACTTCAAATGATAAAGAGGAATCAAAGCCCAAATCAGTCTCCAATGTTGACAAAATGAGCTATGGATCTATTGCAAAAGCCCAGACTTGATGTGTCACGATCAGTTTCAGTATATATTTTGTATCTAGAGTTTCAGAAACCCAAATGAAGCAAGCCTAAGCCCAATTGAACCTTAAGAGCCACCTCTACAACTTCTATGAAGGGCTGAAAGCAAGATAAGGCCATTTTAATTGTAAAAAACGATAATGAAATCGTCACTATGGGCTGGACCATTTGTCTGAACCAGTCCCAGTTTTTGGGCCATAACTTGAGTTGTATGCCTTTGATTTGGGCAAATGAGTACTCGTTGGAAAGCTAAGAAATAGGACTACAACTTTCCTAAAGAGGGTAAAGACAAATTCGGAAGGGAAGTCACTGAAAATCGGCCTTGATTTCAGAGACGTGAATGCAAGCTAACAATCTGTCTTTTAAATTTTAAAACTTTTCGTAGTTTGGTTCCTATCTTTGGGATTAGGTTTTTGATTATAAATATGTCTTCGGGCAGCAGCTAAAACACACCATTCAGCAGCCTCTCGATCTCAAAAGCACCTTCATTCTCCATTTTTTTAGATTTCTTCTTTATTTTTCCTTTATTTTTCTGTAAGCCATGAACATGAGTGGCTAAGTTTTTAATTCTGTTCAAGGGATTCAAGTTCTTTTGTGTGATTTGTGAGACCAGGTTCTTAATTTAATTTATATCTTTTTGAATATCTATTGTTTTCTGAATTCATTGTCTTTTATCTATTGAATGATTTGCTAAAAAGGCCTATTAGTTAATTATTTGATGTGATCAATTGCTAGTTCATTTTCATAATCCGTAATTGTTGTGTAAGATTGAACATGAGTAGCAGTTAGGTTTTATTGATTATGATTTCAGTTTTCGATAATAACCTAAGGAAACAATAGGGTGAATTAAATGATTTATGCTTCATAGATTGTTGTTCAGCTAACTACTTCCTATTCTTAAAGCAGTTATTAATTTGATGAGGATTGCTTAATATCAATTCAGTTAATAATTAGAGTAAATAGGAGTGCTGGGCTCGAATTAATGAGTATAGGGAAGTCAGAGATTTACCTCGCTGTTTGGTAAATCTACGTTAAGTATTCAATAAGAGATAATTGTATTTCTTTTATCTATGATCAAATCAATGCATTGGAATGCGAATTACCTTGGACTGAAGTTTGTTTAATTTGAGAGTTTCTTATTTAATTTTAGATCTTAATTTTGGATTTTTGATTTTTCATTTCTTCTTTGGATTGTGAATTAACCCCTCCCCCCCCCCCCCCAACCTTTGTTTCTTTTTCCATTACACAAATGCATGAAATTTAATAATTCAGTCTCTAGGGTTCGACCTGGATTTACCACTTACTGCAGAAAATATTTTATAATTGGTGATTTCAGTTAATTTAATTTCTGGTGAATTCGACAACCATCAATTGGGTTTATAAACATGTGTCCCAATGTGATTGAGTGGAAGTGTTTTAATGACATCATAGTGATGTCGAAATTCTAATTTAATTCAATTTTTTCCTTTTCTTTTCTACTCATTTTCAATTAAATTTTTAGCAATTTTTATTCATTTTTTATGCCATAATAATTATTTATTTAACTAGACAAGTTGGCCAAAAATCATCTCTGAAGACGAAATAACCAAAATGCCCTCCATTTGGCTTATTGAGCTAAAATCGTTTGTACCAATCTAAAAATTTTTCTACGCATTTTCTTGGCATTCTAATGCCATCAAAATCTCAATGACTCTTCTCTAAAGTCCCAAAAATTATTTCATGAAGTTTTCCCCTGGGTTTAAGGCTTCTAACTGTGAAAACAGCAACTTCCCGTTATGTTACCCATCATTAGGGCACCGGCTCATTTAATTTGGTTGTATTTTATTTCTAAAATTTTTCTTAGATTTTTCTTACTATTATTTGAGTTAGTTATGACTCATCACTCTAGTCTAGATATAGTTCCAGATATTCTGGCTGTCCGGACCGACACTGGTCGCCGGAACAGTATATTGTATGAAATGGCTACAGTGAAGGTGTTACAATATTATTTAGCATGTATCTTGTACATGTTTTATTAATAAAAAGGCAATTTCACTTTTCCGTTTACATAATATATTTATGTGTAATAGAAATGGTCCATTGATATTCTGTTAGAAATTCTATTTTTAAGTTGTTAAGAATATGAGTGACAGTATTTCTAGCACAAAGTATCATAAATTGGTTCACAATCGAGGATACTTGAAAATAAGGACATGACTTATCCAGAAATATTGTAATCATGTTTGTTCACAAGTTATTTATATGAGATGTAAATAAGATGGAATAGTGAGTCTCATGCCATATAACAAACATGATAGGCACTTATGCATGATAAGTAGGCCGAACCAGTGACACTTATGGCAAGCACATGGAGTTTACTCTTGTCAATGCATTTTCTTAAATCATATCAGTGCATATAATCTTTAGACCCGAGATAACATAGTTATCTTGTATATAGGTAGTTTGAGTTTGATACTGCTTTCATACTTGTACTGTGTATGGGTATATGAGCATATGTTGGCTCCTACTAGTTATATATGGAGATAGGTGTTGATCAAGATGGAATCTGTTACCCTAAGTAAATAGGGATAAAATCCTATGTTCATTTAATTGTTCTTGATGCTTAAAGTTTCCGGCCAGGACAGACAAATTTAATCAGAAAAGAGTTTTTGATGAAATCAGGAATTAGAATTAAAAGAGAACATAATATTCATAGCAAATGGGGTTTAACATAAACCATGACTCCAGCTCGAATTGGGATTTTGTAATAGAGAGATTCTAGTGCATGGTAACATATGATTATAGGTTCATTTAAGGTATTCCTTATTACTGATTGGGTGGCCATGGCATGCTATGCTAGGTGTTAACCTTAGTCTATGAGATGCCTAAAATGATTTCGAGAAATCATTTATGGTAAGAAAAAGTTCTGATGATATTAAGAGTTGATATCATATCTTATTGCCAATCAGTGATGAGCATAATGAGTCACACATATACACAAGTAATCACCAAATTAAATGTGATTTAATTAATTAATTAAAAATTTTAATTGATTAATTAAATAGGTTTGGTTTGCAATAAGATTGCAAAGTCCTTAGCATGGCTTGAAATCAAATCTAGATTATTGAATGTAAAGTATAAGTTAAATTTATTTTTAAAGTGTTTAAATATGAATTTAATTATAAGAAATTAATTAATACAGATTAATTAATTAATTTATATTTGATCTAAATTGATTAGAAGAGGAGAAATAATTATTTTGAGTTGAGAACTCAAAATTAATTAATTAATCTCTATTAATTAATTTCTCATAGTTGAGAAGTCAAAATTACAACACAAGGGTAATTTGGTCATTTCACAGGGTGACATGTGGTGTAACACCCCAATTTGCATAGCCTGGTATATTTTACTGTTCCAGTGACCGGTATTGGTCCGAAAAATTAAGAAAATTAAAACCACATCTAAGACATCTAGATATGCCCTGAACACAAATAATTAGTAATTGCCAAATAGTTAAGCATAAAGAAGAAAAACAAAGCATAAAAAGTTAAATGAGCCGGAAGTCACAGCGATGGGTGACCTTCTTGGGAAATAACTGTGAGGTCAGTCTAAACTCAAATTTCAAACCGGAAAATGTGATGCCGCTATCCTTAGGACTATTGCAAACACAGTGGAAAAAAGAAAATCAAGAAAAAGAGTTGTTAAGCTGGTCAAATAATTAGGTTAGGGATCCGGAAGAAATATCGAATAACTTATAAACCGGATTGAACCAGTGAGGGCAATTTGGTCAATTCACCCCTAGAGCTGACACCTGACCTAACTGTCCAATAAAATTGGAGAAAAGAAAATCTCGAGATCAAGAATTAAATTAAAGAACTAATGGAAAAATAAATGAAAAAGAAAAAGAAAGAAAAGAAAAAAAATTATTTGCATCATGCATGACATAAGCATGATGCAATAAACCTAATATTTAAAAATAGAAATTTGGGATAAATCCTAACAATTAAAAGCCAAAAATTTTAAAAAAAAATTTCATTCTTCTTCTTCTAAAAAAATGTCCATCTCTCGTCTCTCTCTTTTCTCCTTAGTTTCCTCCATAGCCATGAAATTCAAGCTTTCAAAGCTTGAATAAACCCCATAAATCCCCCAAAAAATTCCACTAAATTATGAGTAAACTTTGTTTGAGCAACTAGAAGAGGAGATTGAAGAAGCAAGAAAGAAGAAAAAAAAAAAGACAGAAAATTAGTGATTGGAAAATCAAACAAATGTTAATATATAAATTTGAATTCTTTTGTTAAATTTCTATGTTCTTAGTTTAATTAACTTAGAAAGTAACTTAAAATCATAACAAAACAATTGTTGAGGGATCAAATATGAAAGTCATTCAGCTATGGTTAGGGTTTGATATGAATGAGTTTGAATGGTTATTTGAGGTGAATTAGGTGTGTAGAACATGAATACACACTTTAAATTGCATTAGGTTGAACTTTGTGTGTAGCTAGGGTTTTGAACATGTGAAAAATTGAAGAAAATTTTGAGAATTGGCCAAATGATGTTATTGACCTTATTTGAGTTGAGAAAATGTCAATTGTAACCATTTGTGTTGTGTATGAATTGTTGGAAATAAGTTAAAATTTGGATTGGTGAGGGTCAATCTGTAGGCAGCTTGACCTAGGTCTCTTTCAGGGATCAAAACTGGAAATTTACCAACCCAATTAGTGTGAGGCTAATTGGCAATGAAACTAGATACAAAATGACACATTTTTCATTCAGGAATCATGCCCAGAAAGTGACCATAACTTAGAGAACAATTAGGTTAAATCCAGATTGGGCACACTGACCTGTACAAAATGACCAAATGAACAGTAGTTACGTAAATGATCATAACTTGGCGTTGAAAGGTCCAAATGATCTGAATTTTTACCAGTAGAAAGATGAGACATAGCCCTACAACTTTCATGAAGAAAATAAACTCAAATTTTGATCACAACCTATTTGAAAATCCACCTACAGTCAACCACAAAAATTGCTAAAATCCAGAATTTGCCCAAAATTCTGGGTAACACCAAATCTGGCCAGCCATGTTCAAATGGCCATAACTAGGGCTAAAAAACTCCAAATGGAGTGATTAAAAAAGGGAAATAAATTTAAGACAATAAGGAACAACTTCTATGAAGAAAACTTAGCCAAATTTCAATAGCAACTTGACCAATGGAATAGTGCAAAACAGGGCAACAAATCTGAAATTTGGAAATTTCACCTAAGAGACTTAAAATTTGAGGAAACAACCAAAACCAATAAATTAGGTAACCAAAATGTGGTATGTGGGTGAAATTAGAATTTCCATACCTTTTAAGCATGAGAAAATCAACAATTTGACTTGAATAGTATCGTGAATAGTAACCCCGAAATACAAATTTTAAAAAATATCAAGTTAAGCACATTAAAGCTAGATATAAATAGATTTGAAATTATTTTTGGACTTATGATAAATTATGATACTGAAACACTGTGAAACTATGTGTTTCAATTGAAAAGAATACCGAGAAAGAACCCGAAGCATCGAGTCAAGGCCAAGAGGCGACTCGCATAAGGTTTATGCACAACATTAATATTCTTTAAAATTCATTTGCAAAGTGCATGAAATGAATTACTTATATTGCAAAATATGTATTATACTTTTGACTTAAGTTGTTGAAAGTTTACTTGTATATGTTTGAAATGGCAATAAATATTTAATAAATTGTTAAGATAGTTTTGAAACCACAGTTTCATGACCATATATTTGAATACCTCACTAGCATGACTAGTAGGAAGAAATAGTTTCGAATTTTGATTCCCTCTCTGGCTGAAATGTTGAGGTGTGTGCTAGTAGAGGAAGAAGTTGAATGGGTACCCATAGTTTGAGCTAGCTAGCCTTGTGATTTCTCATAAGCTTCTGGCTATTGAGATGAATATGTTTCGAATGGCATGATGTAACTGTGTGTTTTTATGAAAATCATTTTGAGACTTCCTAAATGAAATTGTTTGGACTAAAAATTTATAAATCATGTTTTGTATCTGTTTTTCATATTCAGTGCCATATTTGAATAAATGTGATTTGAATTATGCATAAAATATTATTTTAGCATATTTTGCACCACTGAGTCATAGTACTCAGAGATGGCTATTATTCCTGTCACAGATATAGAGACTAGAGGAGCAGGAGAGTGAGCTGCTGAGGATCTTGGAGCTATATCCCTGAGATTTTGTCGGGTATAATTTTATATACCCTATTTGTAATGTTTATATTTGTGTATGTAATCATATGTACATGTATAAACTGGTCTTGAGCAGTTGTATAGAGTTTGTAATAATATTATTTTAGATTTTTTAATGTAAATTTTGGTTGATGAATGTATATTGATTTTTCTTTAATGAAATATGAATAAAGTTATTTAGTATTATTCTGAAGACAATTGAATTAAAAATTAAATTGGATTATGGAGATGGAAGAAATAATGTTGAGTTTGTATTGTAGTAGTGGGTGATTTGATGAAATGAATTATTGGAAGTGCTTTTATAGGTTTTTGAAGAACTGTTTTTCCCAAATATAGACGACACTTTACCGAAATTTTTTCAAAATTTGCTTAAAAATAAAAATGGACAAAAATTTTAACTAGTCTTTAAACTTCAATAAAATGTTTTTAACATCTGCTATAAAAAGCTCACCACTTTCAAAAATTAAGAAAATTATTTTAAAATCCTTTGTAGTGTATTTAATGAGTTATCGGTAGACAGCGTCGATAATTCATTAGGTATACAATGGGATTATGTTATGCCTTACAGAAGAGTAAGGTGTGACATGTTTTAGTGGTATCAGAGCAAATTTTTAAAGTATGTTTTAACTTGTGAATTTGTGTCTTTTCTTTGATAAGTACAAATGCTCAATGTCCTTATTTGTTACATATAGTGCATTACATTATAAATATGAACTAACAGAGGGAATCTCCTTGTGTTATTTATTCAGGAGATATCTAACTCCAGACTAAAATGGAAGAAGGGGCTCGCTCTTTTGAGCAGTCCGTAGAGGCTAAGGCCTAAGGGGAAGCCCCACCTCTGCAAGATATCAGTGGGTCAGTGGCACCAGCCCCCCAATGCTGCTGTTTTCGATACAGTTCGCCTAGCAAATGGCTGCAATGTTTCAACAGATGGCTACAGGTATGCCTGCTCGAGCTCCACCCTAGACTTCTGTGGTGCAACCTTTGGCTCCAATCAGACAGTATGATAAGCTGTTGAAATATGAGGCAATAGAATTTAAGGGTACAGTAGACCCTCTAGAGGTAGAGAAATGGCTGGAAAGAATGGATAGAGTATTCAAGAAACTGCACTGCCCAGATGAGTTGAAATTTGAATACTTAGTGTCCTTATTGCAAGGGGTTGCATATGATTGGTAGAAAACCATCCCCCATAGCTTGACATAATTGCCAGTATTGACATGGGACGACTTCATCAGAGAGTTCAGACAGAAATATGTCCCAGATGCATATGTGGATCAGAAACTACAAGAATTTCTGAGTTTGAAACAAGGCAACAGAACAGTGGCAGAGTATGAAAGGGAATTCTCCCGCTTAAGCAACTATGCTAGGAGTCTCCTGTCTACCACCAAGGAAAGGTGCAAGAGATTTGAGACAGGTTTGAAGCCCAGTCTGAAGATGCAAGTAGTGGGATTCAGACGCAGTAACTTCTCAGAGCTCATCTCTCAGACACTTGAGTTAGAAAGAATTGAATTAGAAGCAACACCAGTGAAAGAGAAATCTGAGAAGACTGAAATATCAGAGAGAGAAAAAGTTGAAAAATCAGTTGAATAAAGTCCTAGTGGTACATCTGGAAAAAAAAAATTAGGGGACCTAGTAGAGGTAGACGTGGAAGGTTTGGAAGGGGCAGATTCTCTGGACAGAGACCCCCTAGATCTGGTCAGTAGTCAACCAGGGATTCATATCCTCCCCACCCCTGTGAGACATGTAGCAATATTCTTGGGGGGAGAATGTTATTAGGCAACAGGAGCATGCTTTAACTGTGGAGGCAAGGGCCATCTTACTAAGGACTGCACCAGTGCCCCTAGATTTGGGCCAGCTCCTACTACAGCTGAGGGATTTTTTCAGAGTCCTGCTACCAGAGGTTCACAACTGGTTAGCACAGGAAGAGGCAGAGGTAGAGGCAATGCTTTTGGCAGTCAGGGTAACGTTAGCCACTCAGCACAAGGGAGCGCTCCAGCTAGGGTTTACACGATGAGACAGTGGGAAAAGGCTGAGACTTTCGATGTTGTAGCTGGTACATTTTCTATCTCTGATCAAGAAGTATTTGTACTGTTTGATCTGGGTTTAACCCACTCATATGTTAGTGCTAGCATAGTGAGTTTCCTTGCTGTTCCTCGTGCCAAAATGGATTTTGAAGTTCTAGTAACTAGTTCGTTAGGAGAAGAGGTCCGAGTCAACCGAATATATAGAGATATTCCTTTGGTGATCCAAGGACACACTTTTCTGTCAGATTTGATTGAAATGCCCTTCAAAGATTATGATATCATCTTGGGCATGGATTGGTTAGCCAGACATCACGCCATGATTGACTGTAGATTGAAGATAGTCACTTTTGGTCTCCCTCTGTACAGTGATGTGGCAATAAATAGGGAGAGGTAGTTATTACCATCAAACATTATTTCGGCTGCACTAGCCAGAAGGATGATCAGAAAGGGGTGTGAAGCATACTTGGCACATGTGATAGACACTCAAATGGGGAGTCCAGTATTGAGAGACATCCCTACTGTATGTGACTTTCCGGATGTGTTTCCTGATGAGTTGCCAGGGTTACCTCCGAAAAGAGAGGTGCAGTTTGAGATTGATGTTATGCCTGGTGTGGACCTAATCTTGATAACACCATATAGAATGGCACCAGCATAATTGAAAGAATTAAAAGTATAGTTGCAAGAGCTGCTTGACAAGGGCTTTTTCCACCCTAGTGTGTCACCTTGGGGAGCACCAGTGTTGTTTGTTAAGAAGAAAGATGGCACTCTCCGCTTGTGTATTGACTACCGGCAATTGAATAAGGTGACAATAAAGAATAGATATCCATTATTGCGCATTGATGACTTATTTAACAGTTGAGGGGTGCAGCTGTGTTCTCCAAAATTGACCTGAGATCAGGTTATTATCAGTTGAAAGTACAAGAGTAGAGCATCCTTAAAACTACCTTTAGAACCCGCTATGGCCATTATGAATTCTTGGTCATGCCATTATGTATTGACTACCGCTGATTTGTGAAGGGGTTTTCCATGTTGGCATCTCCATTGACCAAATTACTTTGAAAAGATGTAAAATTTCAGTGGATGGATAAATGCCAACAAAGTTTTGATGAGTTGAAAAAATGTTTGACTGAAGCTCTAATCCTTACTTTACCTACCCCGAGTAAAGAGTATATTGTTTATAGTGATGCTTCTAACAATGGGTTAGGTTGTAACACCCTCCCTGTAGCAACTCCGTACATTCTACTATTCTGGTGACCAGTGTCGGACTGGACAGCTAGAACATTCGGAAGAATATTTAAACTAAAGTGAGGAACTATAATTAACTCAAATATTAATAAGAAAAATTTAGGAAAAAAATTTTAGAAATAAAATACAACCAAGTTAAATGAGTCGGTGCCCTAGCGATGGGTAACCTAGTGGGAAGTTGCGGTTCTCGCAACTAGGAGCCCTAGACCCGGGGAAAAATTCATAAAATAATTTTTAGGACTCCAGAGAAGGGTCATTGAGGTTCCTATGGCATTAGAATGCCAAGAAAATATTTAGAAAAATTTTTCAATCGGTACAGATAATTTTGACCCGTTAAGCCAAACGGAGGGCATTTTGGTCATTTCGTCTTCAGAGATAATTTTTGACCAAGTTGTCCAATTAAGTACATGAATTATATGACATAAAATATGAATTAATGTTGATGAAAACTTAATTTGAAGTTAGTAGAAATGAAAGAAAAAAAAAAGAATAAAAGGCCTAATTATGACATCATAATGATGTCATTTAAAACCTCCCACCAATCACCATTTAACAAGCCTTCTTAAAACAATTAAAAGAGAGAAAATGGACCAAAAAATTCTGATTTTTATCCTTCTTCTTCAGCCAGCCGAGAGTCTCTTCCTCTTCCTCCATAACTCTTATTTTCTTATACCTTCAATCCTTTGATTTCTCACCCCAAAATCTATAAAATCATTCACTAAAATTTGTCACCCAACCTTGCTAGAGTGTTTGGTAGCCAAGAAAACAAAAGAAAGTGAAGAATTAACAAGAGAAAATTTTGCCCTACTAAGGTTAGTGCCATCTTTCTCTTTCTTTCTTTGGATATCCATATTAAGACACTAAGTTAGGCTAGGAATTTGTGGGAATTGAAGAGAATTATGCATGCTAGGGTATATGGTAAATTTTGGCAGCCTATTGGGGGTGGCAATTTTGATTGTTTTGATGGGTTTAGAGTGGATTAGAGATGGTGTTTGAAGTGTATATATATATTGATAATGAATTAGTATGTTTAATTAATGTATGTTATGTGAATTGGAATGGGAAATTAGGGTTTTGGAGAGAAATTTGGGCTTTGTTTATGTAATGGTGAATGAACATTCTAATGGTCAATTAGTAACCATTTGAGGTAAATTGACCATAACTTGGAGTGAATTGTAGCATTAAAAAGCTGAATTGGTATGTTGCCTAGTGAGACCAGCAGGTTTGGATGTGAGTCCAGCCTGTTTGGACAGCCATAACTTGGGCTGTGTAGTTGCAATTGGTGTTTGGCCAATTGGACATGAAACTAGACACATAATGGCACAACGTTGGTGAAGAAACCATGCCCATAAGACCAAACCAAGTGGACCAAAAACTTGCCCCAATCCGGGTGTCCTGCAACCTGTTTCTGCAGAATGACCAAATGAATAGTGATTGTTCATTTAGCCATAACTCAGTGTAGAATGGCCCAATTGACCTGAAACTTTACCAGCAACAAGCTAAGATATAGACCAACAACTTTCATGAAGAAACCCACCCCAAATTATGAGCAGAACCTATCCAACAAGGGAGTTGCAGTCACTATTCATTGCACTATAGATATGGTCAGTCCAGAAAAATTCCAATCCCGCCAGTTGTGGTTTTTGGACCATAACTTGAGCTAAAAACTCCAAATGGAGTGATTCAAAAAACGAAATTCAACTAGACAAAATAAGGGACAACTTTCATGTTTATCATTTTTCGAAATTCCCACTGAAACAGTAACTAATGGAACAGTAAAGATAAGGTATGAAAACTGAAAATTCTGCTCCATTAACTTTAAGCTTAGAAATGGTATTGGTAACCAATACCAACAAATTTTGAATGCAAAATGTGGTATGTTGGGAGTATTAAAACCAATGTACCTATTGTCTATGCAAAAGTCAACATTTTTGTTGACTAATGAAGGGAATAGTAATACCAAAACTTGAAATTCAAAAATTGTAAAACTCAAAAGTGTCAAATGCCCTAGTATACCTAACAAGATTGGTTTGGATAGTTTGGCCTGCCAATAGGGTTAAGTTAGCAGTACTGTACATGGCATTATGCCATTCTGTGATTTCATGGCTTTTAGCCATTCTGACCTTGTGTTGAGATTTGGCCTTGTGCCTGATGTTATTACAGTTTATTAGCTGTTCTGTTGCACAATGGGAGATACATATGTGACCGATGGTGTGACAGCCCGAGGTACTTGATATCCAGTGCCAGTTTACCCGTTTATCCAGTCTAGTCGTCCAGTATAAGTTACTTGGGCAACCAAAAATGAAAGTGGATAAATTTAATGAAATAACGAATATAACTAGTATAAAATAAGTACGACTACAAATACTCAACGAAAATTTATTTACAATGAGACATCAATACATTCACTACATATTTATTTTCTGTTATTTCTTTTTATTTTATTATTGGCACCACTAAGCATTATTGCTTAGCGCGTTGCTTTTGCCACGCGTAGGTTCTGGAGATACTGACTGAGAGCCCAGTAGACCACTGATTGGGTGAGACCTCCTGCAGCTCTGCATAGTGTCCGTGTCACCTCACCGACGTCAGTGCATTGGTAGGACACTAGGTTTTATTTTGATATTTTGTAGCTAACTTTTATTTTCTCTTGTGTAATTGAGACTTATGTAATGTATTTTGATGTTAATGTAAATAGTGAAAATTGTGGTTATGAATGGAAAATTTGAGTATTTATTTATTGTTTATATATATGAGTACCATGAGAAATGAATGATTAAGAAATGGAAATGTTATTGAAAAATATTGAGATTTTGATGATTATTGGAGTTTGAGAATTATTGGATATGATTATTGGAAGTGTTTTTCATAGGTTCCGAAGAACTATTTTCTCCATTTTTAGCCGGTACTCTATCGGATTTTCTATAAAATTTTCGGAACCTCAAATAAATTATAATTTCAATAAATAACTTAAATGAATTATATTTCACAAGTTATATTCAAAACTATGAGAAAAATAAATTAAGGAAGAATAAAAATGATTAAGATAAAATAGAGTGTTCCGGTACACCGTGTGACATATCTTACTCGGATATACTGTAGACGGGTAAGGGGTGTCACATAGGTTGTGTTCTAATGCAAGAGCGGAATGTCATTGCCTATGCATCACGCTAGTTGAAACTGCACGAGAGGAATTATCTGACACATGACTTGGAGCTAGCAGCTATTGTGTTTGCTCTAAAGATCTAGAGACATTATTTGTATGGGGAAAAGTGCTACATCTACACAGATAATAAGATTTTGAAGTATCTAGGCACTCAGAAGGAGTTGAATTTGAGACAGAGGAGATGGTTAGAGTTAATAAAAGACTATAATTGTCTGATAGACTATCAGCCAGGGAAAGCTAATGTGGTGGATGATGCCTTAAGTCGTAAGACTATGGCAAGTATACAGGTTTCTTCTTTATCTATGATACATGAGTTGAGAGTATTACATGCCAGCTTAGAGATTAATGATGAGGAGCAGATAGCAGTTGCATGGCATGTACAGCCAGTGTTGATTGATCAGATCAGAATGGCTGCTCAGAATGATCAGAAGTATCAGAAGCTATTAGAAGAAGTCAGACAGGGCAAGAAACCAGAATTCTCTATGAGAGATGATGGTCTACTGCTTCACCAGGGCAGAATGTGCATTTCTAATGATGTTGACTTGAGACAAATCATTTTGAAAGAAGCACATGAATCTCCTTTTGCTATGCATCCTAGTGGCACAAAAATATATAGAGGGCTGAAAGAGCATGTAACACCCCTCACCCGACTACAGTGTAGCCGACCAAAGTGTGCTACATTCGGTGCCAGAGCACCCTATCTTATCTTACTTTATTCCTTTCATATTTTGATCTTGATATATTTTAATATTAATAAATTTTTCAACGGAGAAACCAGCGGAGTTTCCCCTATTTTATTACCAGTTGACGTATTTTACTATTTACCTGTTTGAAAGTTTCAATAATATTTTACAAATAAAATATCATCAATTATTTTCATAACCATCTCATAATTCACATCTCATTCATATATCTCAATTTCATATTCATTTGGGAATAGAAGGTACATTTAAAATATTTAGTTAAGTTATACCTATTTTTGCAACTCTTTTGTCATTTTACTTAACAATTTTTATGTGGTTTGGATCATTTCATAATTGTAACTAATTCTTTTAAAGTCTTATTAACTCATTTATTTGATTTCTAATATTTTTAATTACTAATAGTCTTAATTTAGTTCAATAAATTACACTGCCCAAGTAACCTACGACAGGCTGACTAAACTGGATAGCGGGTCGTTGGCACTGGACACCGCGGTGCCTCGGGCCGTCATACCATGGGACGCAGAACGTCAACCACGTATGCAGTCAGTATGGCTAAAAAGACATGATAACACATAATCAGGCATAAAAGCCATGAATGTTGGCATAAAGCCATAAATGCAGGCATAAAGCCATGAATACAGGCATAAAGCCTTTCGCAGTACTGCTAAAACAATACCCTATTGGCATGCCAAACTATCCAATCTGACACACATGTCTAAGCAATACAAGGGCACATAATATCATTAAATATTAATATGTTGTGTTTTATGACTTCATTATTTCATGATAAATTTCAATTATGATTCATACATTCCTTTCTCATTTATACATTCAAAAATCTACTTATGTAATTACAAATTTTTATATTTCAAGTTGAGTTACTAATATTTTATGAATTCCATTTGTAATGGGCATATAAGCCCTAACTATCTATTTACATCAATTAGATAACTTATTTTTCATGTTTCAAGTAATCCATGAAAATTTCATGGACTTAAAATTTATGCTCTTAATTTCCTTTTAACAATTTTGACTAAGATACATAGTCCACATTTGTCCTACCAATTCTAAGCATTTAAGCTTAGAATTGGTTCTAGGTCTTCATCTTAATTTACTAATCATTTTGATTACTATTCACCTTACTAGTCAACCAAAATGTTGACTTTTTTATACTTAATGGATATATTAATTTTAATTACACCAAGATCCCACATTTTGAGTTTTATATTTGCTAGTATTAATTGCCAATTGCAATTTAAAGTCCCCCAGATGCATTTCTAAATTTTAAAATTTGAATTTCAAGTTTTGGTGTCACTATTCACCTCATTGGTCAACAAAAATGTTGACTTTTGGATAGAAAATAGGTACATTGATTTTAACACTCCCAATGCACCACATTTTACATTTAAAACCTGTTGGAATTGATTACCATTACCATTTCTAAGCTTAACACAAGAGAGCAGAATTTTCAGTTTTTGAAGCTTAAATTTACTGTTCCATTAAGCACTGTTGCAGTGGGAATTTGAGGAAATGGTAAACATGAAAGTTGTTCCTTATTTTGTCTAGTTGAATTTCCTTTTTTGAATCACTCCATTTGGAGTTTTGTAGCTCCAGATATGGTCCAAAAACCACAGCTGGCCGGATTAGAGAACTGCAGAATTTACCAAATCTACAGTACCATGAGTAGTGACTGCCACTGCCTTGTTGAATAGGTTCTGGTCATATTTTGGGGTAGGTTTCTTCATGAAAGTTGTTTGTCTATGTCTTTTCATGTTTCTGTAAAAATTTCAGGTCAATTGACCCATTCTACAGTGAGTTATGGCCAAATGAACAGTTAATCATTCTACAGAAGCTGATTGTAGGGTATCCGGATTGGGGCCAACTTTTGGTCCACTTGCTTTGGTCTTTTGGGCATGGTTTCTTCAGCAAAAATGTGAAATTATAAGCCTAGTTTCATGTCCAATTTTCCAAACACCAATTGGACCTACACAGCCAAACTTATGGCTGTCTAAGTGGGCTAGAATCACAGCTACCTTTGCTGCTATCCCTAGGCAGCATACTCATTCACTTTGCCATGCTATATTTCAGTCCAAATTATGGTCAACTTACCTCAAATGGTCACTAATTGACTATTAGAATGTTCTTTAACAATTTCATAAGCAAAGTCAAATTTTCACTCCCAAACCCTAGCTCAAATTCATGGTTTTGTACAAACTACCCTAGTTAACTAACTAAATCAATATCCTTATGTTTATATACTTTAAACATGATTTCTAGTTCACTCCAAGTCCATCAAAAATACTCAATCCTATTCCTTCCTTAGGGCAGCTGAAATTCATAGAGTACATATACATGAGTTTAGTTCATTTAATCTACCATTTCATAACAATTTCAAGTTCCTAACATGAAATAAAAGAAATACTTATATAAATAAGCACTAACCTCACTTGAGAGCTTTTCAAGAGCTCAAATTCTTCACTTTCTTTCCTTTTCTAGGCTGCCAATCACTTTCCCAAGATGAGTGGACAAGTTTTAATGAAGAGACCTAAGGGTTTTAGGGTAAGAAATCAAAGATTGGAAGGTATAAAAAAAATAAAAGCTATGGAGGAAGAGGAATGGATTTTCGGCTGGTTGAAGATGAAGAAGGAGACCAGAAATTTTTGGTCTATTTTTGACTCTTTTAAGTGTTTTAAGAATGCTTGTTAACTTGTGATTGGTTGGGAGTAAGTGAGTGACATCATGTGATGTCATTATCTTTAATTTTCTTTATTTTCTTTTCTTTTCTTTTCTACTAACTTCAAATTAAATTTTCATCAATATTAATTCATATTTTATGTCATAATAATTATTTACTCAATTGGACAAGTCGGCCAAAAATCGTCTCTGAAGGCGAAATGACCAAAATGCCCTCCGTTTGGCTTAACGGGTCAAAATTGTTTGTACCGATTGAAAAATTTTTCTAAATATTTTCTTGGCATTCTAATGCCATAGGAACCTCAATGACCCTTCTCTGGAGTTTCAAAAATTATTTTATGAATTTTTCCCCAGGTCTAGGGCTCCTCGTTGCGAGAACCGCAACTTCCCTCTGGTTACCCATCGCTTGGGCACCGGCTCGTTTAACTTGGTTGTATTTTATTTCTAAAATTTTTCCTAAATTTTTCTTATTAATATTTGAGTTAATTATGGTTCCTGACTTTAGTTTAAATATTTTTCTGGACGTTCTAGCTGTCCGGACCGACACCGGTCACCGGAACAGTAGAATGTACGGAGTTGCTACCATGAGGGTGTTACAACTCTTCCCCTCTAATTTAAATTTCGTCCTCGAAATTTACTGGGTGTTTTGGGTTCTGAGTTAATTCTTTTACCTTTCTATTACTCCATCTGTCTACTTCTTTTGTATATATGGTACTATTTAGTTTTTTTTTTTTTTTAATCTATTATTATACACTTAGGCATATTATAAAGGAAATACTTTACCTTAAATTCACATCTGGGGCTTCTTGTTCCTCTCTGACTTGGGTAACATTTGGAAGTGGTGTTACTATTATACTTGGTCCTTCCACGACCTCTGTCTGGGTCCGTGGTAAATTCTTCTTAGGACAATCTTTCAGACGATGGTCTATGGCCCCACATCTATAACAGTCTCCAGTCAATCTCCTACATTCACCTTTATGCCACTTGTTACAATGGCCACATTTTCTTGCTAATCCTAGCGCACTCACTACTTGTGTTTCTGGTTGATCTCTTCTGGGTCTAGATCTCCTACTTTGATCAGATGTCTGACTTAACTGTTCTCTCGGCCTCTTATTACTAGATTGTCCAAATTTCCTCTTTTGCTGATCACCACTCCTCTTTTGTTCCTCTTTATGAACACAGCTAATATATTTCTTTCTGAACTCTATCAGAAAGAATTCCAAAGTTACGTTGGCTGGTGGCACTACCTTGGTTACGACATCCCACCATCGATATGCAGCTTCTTGTAATAATGAAACTGCACACTCCAAACTCGCTCGTGTGCAATGGAGTCTGCAAGACTCTTTGATCCTTTCTAACCAATACTCACCACGCAGAATCGTCTTCCTTTCTACCATTGAAATCTACGACTCCATATTTCCTAATTTTTCCTAGAGGTGATTTCATTGAAGCGGTGGTGGAATAACTTGATCATCTGTCCGAAGAATTCAGTCATCTGCTCAAACAAGGCCTGTTGGGGTTGTACAGGCACCTCTTGCACTGGTGGAGCAGGATCTCCCTGATTTCCAATATCACTCCCAGTCGGGATACGACTTACTACTTCTTCTTCTACTGCCCTCTGCGATTCTGAGTCCATACCTTAACCTAAAATAACCAAGAAAACAGATCTGCATTAGTGTCACCTCAACTCATATAAATGCAATGCATGTTATGCACACAATCTTATTCTATCTATCTATGCCTAGGAACGCCTAAACCGCGCTCTAATACCAATAAATGTAACACCCCTCACCCGACTACAGTGTAGCCGAGCAAAGTGTGCTACATTCTGTGCCGGAGCACCCTATCTTATCTTACTTTATTCCTTTCATATTTTGATCTCGATATATTTTAATATTAATAATTTTTTTGACGGAGAAACCAGCGGAGTTTCCCCTATTTTATTACCAGTTGACGTATTTTACTATTTACCTATTTGAAAGTTTCAATAATATTTTACAAATAAAATCTCATCAATTATTTTCATAACCATCTCATAATTCACATCTTATTCATATATCTCAATTTTATATTCATTTGGCAATAGAAGGTACATTTAAAATATTTAGTTAAGTTATACCTATTTTTGCAACTCTTTTGTCATTTTACTTAACAATTTTTATGTGGTTTGGATCATTTCATAATTGTAACTAATTCTTTTAAAGTCTTATTAACTCATTTATTTGATTTCTAATATTTTTAATTACTAATAGTCTTAATTTAGTTCAATAAATTACACTGCCCAAGTAACCTATGACAGGCTGACTAAACTGGATAATGGGTCGTTGGCACTGGACACCGCAGTGCCTCGGGCCGTCATACCATGGGACGCAGAACGTCAACCACGTATGCAGTCAGTATGGCTAAAAAGCCATGATAACACATAATCAGGCATAAAAGCCATGAATGTTGGCATAAAGCCATGAATGCAGGCATAAAGCCTTTCGCAGTACTGCTAAAACAATACCTTATTGGCATGCCAAACTATCCAATCTGACACACATGTCTAGGCAATACAAGGGCACATAATATCATTAAATATTAATATGTTGTGTTTTATGACTTCATTATTTCATGATAAATTTCAATTATGATTCATACATTCCTTTCTCATTTATACATTCAAAAATCTACTTATGTAATTACAAATTTTTATATTTCAAGTTGAGTTACTAATATTTTATGAATTCCATTTGTAATGGGCATATAAGCCCTAACTATCTATTTACATCAATTAGATGACTTATTTTTCATGTTTCAAGTAATCCATGAAAATTTCATGGACTTCAAATTTATGCTCTTAATTTCCTTTTAACAATTTTGACTAAGATACATAGTCCACATTTGTCGTACCAATTCTAAGCATTTAAGCTTAGAATTGGTTCTAGGTCTTCATCTTAATTTACTAATAATTTTGATTACTATTCACCTTACTAGTCAACCAAAATGTTGACTTTTTTATACTTAATGGATATATTAATTCTAATTACACCAAGATCCCACATTTTGAGTTTTATATTTGCTAGTATTAATTGCCAATTGCAATTTAAAGTCCCCTAGATGCATTTCTAAATTTTAAACTTTGAATTTCAAGTTTTGGTGTCACTATTCACCTCATTGGTCAACAAAAATGTTGACTTTTGGATAGAAAATAGGTACATTGATTTTAACACTCCCAATGCACCACATTTTACATTTAAAACCTGTTGGAATTGATTACCATTACCATTTCTAAGCTTAACACAAGAGAGTAGAATTTTCAGTTTTTGAAGCTTAAATTTACTGTTCCATTAAGCACTGTTGCAGTGGGAATTTGAGGAAATGGTAAACATGAAAGTTGTTCCTTATTTTGTCTAGTTGAATTTCATTTTTTGAATCACTCCATTTGGAGTTTTGTAGCTCCAGATATGGTCCAAAAACCACAGCTGGCCGGATTAGAGAACTGCAGAATTTACCAAATCTACAGTACCATGAACAGTGACTGCCACTGCCTTGTTGAATAGGTTTTGGTAATATTTTAGGATAGATTTCTTCATGAAAGTTGTTTTTCTATGTCTTGTCTTGTTGCTGTAAAAATTTCAGGTCAATTGACCCATTCTACAGTGAGTTATGGCCAAATGAACAGTTACTGTTCATTTAGTCATTCTGCAGAAGCTGATTGCAGGGTATCCGGATTGGGGCCAACTTTTGGTCCACTTGCTTTGGTCTTTTGGGCATGGTTTCTTCAGCAAAAATGTGCCATTATAAGCCTAGTTTCATGTCCAATTGTCCAAACACCAATTGGACCTACACAGCCAAAGTTATGGCTGTCTAAGTGGGCTGGAATCACAGCCACCTTTGCTGTTGTCCCTAGGTAGCATACTCATTCACTTTGCCATGCTATATTTCAGTCTAAATTATGGTCAAATTACCTAAAATGGTCACTAATTGACCATTAGAATGTTCTTTAACAATTTCATAAGCAAAGTAAAATTTTCACTCCCAAACCCTATCTCAAATTCATGGTTTTGTACCAACTACCCTAGTTAACTAACTAAATCAATATCCTTAAGTTTATATACTTTAAACATGATTTCTAGTTCACTCCAAGTCCATCAAAAACACTCAATCCTATTCCTTCCTTAGGGCAGCCGAAATTCATAGAGTACATATACATGAGTTTAGTTCATTTAATATACCATTTCATAACAATTTCAAGTTCCTAACATGAAATAAAAGAAATACTTATATAAATAAGCACTAACCTCACTTGAGAGCTTTTCAAGAGCTCAAATTCTTCACTTTCTTTCCTTTTCTAGGCTGCCAATCACTTTCCCAAGATGAGTGGACAAGTTTTAATGAAGAGACCTAAGGGTTTTAGGGTAAGAAATCAAAGATTGGAAGGTATAAAAAAATAAAAGCTATGGGGGAAGAGGAATGGATTTTCGGCTGGTTGAAGATGAAGAAGGAGACCAGAAATTTTTGGTCTATTTTTGACTCTTTTAAGTGTTTTAAGAATGCTTGTTAACTTGTGATTGGTTGGGAGTAAGTGAGTGACATCATGTGATGTCATTATCTTTAATTTTCTTTATTTTCTTTTCTTTTCTTTTCTACTAACTTCAAATTAAATTTTCATCAATATTAATTCATATTTTATGTCATAATAATTATTTACTCAACTGGACAAGTCGGCCAAAAATCGTCTCTGAAGGCGAAATGACCAAAATGCCCTCCATTTGGCTTAGCGAGTCAAAATTGTCTGTACTGATTGAAAAATTTTTCTAAATATTTTCTTGGCATTCTAATGCCATAGGAACCTCAATGACCCTTCTCTGGAGTCCCAAAAATTATTTTATGAATTTTTCCCCGGGTCTAGGGCTCCTCGTTGCGAGAACCGCAACTTCCCTCTGGTTACCCATCACTTGGGCACCGGCTCGTTTAACTTGGTTGTATTTTATTTCTAAAATTTTTCCTAAATTTTTCTTATTAATATTTGAGTCAATTATGGTTCCTGACTTTAGTTTAAATATTTTTCCGGACGTTCTAGCTGTCCGGACCGACACCGATCACCGGAACAGTAGAATGTACGGAGTTGCTACCGGGAGGGTGTTACAGAGCACTACTAGTGGATGGGTATGAAAAGAAATGTTGCAGAATTTGTTTCCAAATGCCTAACTTGTCAACAAGTGAAGGCAGAGCATCAAGTACCAGCTGGTTTATTACATCCATTACCAGTACCAAAATGGAAATGGGAGAGAATAACTATGGATTTTGTGATGAGTCTTTCGAGGACACAGAAGAGTCATGATGCAGTATGGGTTATAGTTGACAGACTAACCAAGTCTACTCATTTCTGCCAGTACAAATGGATTATAGCCTGGAAAGATTGGCCAAGTTGTACATTAATAAGATAGTCAGACTGCATGGAGTGCCAGTATCCATTATATCAGACAGAGATCCTAGGTTCACTTTTAGATTCTGGGGTAGTCTTCAGAGAGCCCTAGGAACTAGATTGAACTTCAGTACGACATTCCACCCATAGACAGATGGCCAGTCTGATAGGGTAATTTAGATCTTCGAGGACATGCTACGGGCTTGTGTAATTGAGTTTGAGGGCAGTTGGGATAGACACTTGCCTTTGATTGAGTTTGCTTACAACAATAACTACCAATCAAGCATTGGGATGCCTCCATATGAAGCTTTGTATGGCAAGAGGTGCAAAACTCCCCTGTGTTGGGATGAAGTGGGTGAAAGAAAGATGATTGAGCTTGAAATTGTTCAGCAGATTGAGGAGAAAATCAGAAGTCCTATATTGATCTAAAGAGAAGAGATATTGAGTATGTAGTAGGTGAAAAAGTATTCCTCAAGATTTCCCCTTAGAAGAAAATTATGAGATTTGGTAGGAAGGGGAAACTGAGTCATCATTTCATTGGGCCATATGAGGTTCTGGAGAGAGTGGGTCCTTTGGCATAACGCTTGGCACTACCTCCAGAGTTGGAGAAGATATATAACGTCTTCCATGTATCAATGTTGAGGAAGTATAGATCTGACTCATCTCATGTACTACCAGTGAAAGAAATTGAAGTGAATCCAGACCTCACATATGAGGAAGAACCCATAGAGGTTCTGACTTATGAGGTGAAGCAGCTACGGAAAAAGCAAAAACCGTTAGTGAAAGTGCTATGGAACCATCATTTGGGCTAGGAGGCTACTTGGGAATGAGAGGAGGACATGAGAAAACAGCACCCATAGTTGTTCAGAGACTGATTACTAGGTAAAAATTTGGAGATGAAATTTATTTTAAGGGGGGGAGAATTGTAACACCCCAATTTGCATAGCCTGGTATATTTTACTATTCCGGTGATCAGTATTGGTCTGGACAATTAAGAGAATTAGAATCATATCTAAGACACCTAAATAAGCCCTAAACACAAATAATTAGTAATTGCCAAATAGTTAAGTATAAAGAAGAAAAACAAAGCATAAAAAGTTAAATGAGCCGGAAGTCACAGTGATGGGTGACCTTCTTGGGAAATGACTGCGAGGTCAGTCTGAACTAAAATTTCAAACCGAAAAATGTGACGCCGTAGTCCTTAGGACTATTGCGAACATAGTGAAAAAAAGAAAATTACGAAAAAGAGTTATTAAGTTGGTCAAATAATTAGGTCAGGGATCCGGAAGAAATATCGAATAACTTGTAAACTGGATTGAACTAGCGAGGGGCAATTTGGTCAATTCACCCTTAGAGTTGACACCTGACCTAACTGTCCAATAAAATTGGAGAAAAGAAAATTTTAGGATCAAGAATTAAATTAAAGAACTAATAGAAAAATAAATGAATAAAGAAAAAGAAAGAAAAGAAAAAGTTTATTTGCATCATGCATGACATAAGCATGATGCAATAAACCTAATATTTAAAAATTGAAATTTGGGATTAATCCTAACAATTAAAAGACAAAAATGAAAAAAAAAATTCATTCTTCTTCTTCTAAAAAAACGTCCATCTATCCTTTCTCTTTTTTCCCCTTAGTTTCCTCCATAGCCATGAAATTCAAGATTTCAAAGCTTCAATGAACCCCATAAATCCCCCAAAAATTCCACTAAATTATGATTAAACTTTGTTTGGGAAACTAGAAGAGGAGATTGAAGAAGCAAGAAAGAAGAAAAAAAGGAAGAAAATTAGTGATTGGAAAATCAAACAAAGGTTAGTATGTAAATTTGAATTCTTTTGTTAAATTTCTATGTTCTTAGTTTAATTAACTTGGTAACTTAAAATCATAACAAAACAATTATTGAGAGACCAAAAATAAAATTCATCCAACTAGGGTTAGGGTTTGATATGAATGAGTTTGAATGGTTATTTGAGGTGAATTAGGTGTGTAGAACATGAATACACACTTTAAATTGCATTAGGTTGAACTTTGTGTGTAGCTAGGGTTTTGAACATGTGAAAAATTGAAAAAAAATTTAAGAATTGGCCAAATGATGCTATTGACCTTATTTGAGTTGAAAAATGGTCAATTGAGACCATTTGTGGTGTGTATGAATTGTTGAAAACAAGTTTAAATTTGGATTGGCGAGGGTCAATCTACAGGCAGCTAGGTCCCTTTCAGGGACTAAAACTAAAAATTTACCAACCCAATTGGTGTGACGCCAATTGGGAATGAAACTAGACACAAAATGACACATTTTTCATTTAGGAATCATGCCCAGAAAGTGACCATAACTTACTGAACAATTAGGTTAAATCCAGATTGGGCACACTGACCTGTACAAAAATGACCAAATAAATAGTAGTTACGTAAATGATCATAACTTGGCCTAGGAAGGTCCAAATGACCTGAATGTTTACCGGTAGAAAGCTAAGACATAGCCCTACAACTTTCATGAAGAAAATAAACCCAAATTTTGATCATAACCTATTTAAAAATCCACCAGTAGTCAATCACAAAAATTACCAAAATCTAGAATTTGCCTAGAATTCTGGGTAACACCAAATCCGGCCAGCCATGTTCAAATGGCCATAACTAGGGCCACAAAACTCCAAATAGAGTGATTCAAAAAGGGAAATAAAGTTAAGAGAATAAGGAATCTATGAAGAAAACTTAGCCAAATTTCAATAGCAACTTGGCTAATGAAATAGTGCAAAACAGGGCAACAAATCTAAAATTTGGAAATTTTACTTAAGAGACTTAAAAATTGAGGAAACAACCAAAACCAACAAATTAGATAACCAACACGTGGTATGTGGGTGAAATTAGAATTCCCATACCTATTAAGCATGAGAAAGTCAACAATTTGACTTAAATAGTGTCGTGAATAGTAACCCAAAATACAAATTTTAAAAAATGTCAAGTTAAGCATATTAAAGCAAGATATAAATATATTTGAGTTTATTTTTGCACTTATGATAAATTATGATACTGAAACATTGTGAAACTGTGTGTTTTAATTGAAACGAATACTGGGAAAGAACCCGAAGCATCAAATGAAGGCCAAGAGGCGACTCGCATAAGGTTTGTGCACAACATTAATATTCCTTAAAATTCATTTGCAAAGTGCATGAAATGAATTACTTATATTGCAAAATGTGTATTATACTTTTGACTTAAATTGTTGAAAGTTTACTTGCATGTATTTGAAATGACAATAAATGTTTAGTAAATTGTCAAGATAGTTTTCAAACCACAATTTTATGACCATATATTTGAATACCTCACTAGCATAACTAGTGGGAAGAAATAGTTTTGAATTTTCATTCCCTCTCTGGCTGAAGTGTTGAGGTGTGTGCTAGTAGAGGAAGAAATTGAATGGGTACCCATAGTTTGAGCTAGCTACTTGTGATTTCTCATAAGCCTCTGGCTATTGAGATGAATATGTTTTGAATGGCATGATATAACTGTATGTTTTTATGAAATTCGTTTTGAGACTTCCTAAATGAAATTATTTGGACTAAAAATTTATAAATCATGTTTTATATTTGTTTTTCATGTTCAGTACCATATTTGAATAAATTTGATTTGGATTATGCATAAAATATTATTTTAGTATGTTGTGCACCACTGAGTCATAGTACTCAGCGATGGCTATTATTGCTGTCGTAGATATAGAGACTAAAGGAGCAGCAAAGTGAGCTGCTGAGGATCTTGGAGCTACATCCCTGAGGTTTTGTCGGATATAATTTTATATACCCTATTTGTAATATTTATATTTGTGTATGTAACCGTATGCATATGTATAAACTAGTCTTGAGCAGTTGTATAGAGTTTGTAATAATATTGTTTTGGATTTTCTAATGTAAATTTCGGTTGATGAATGTAAACTGATTTTTCTTTAATGAAATATGAATGAAGTTATTTAGTATTATTTTGAAGACAATTGAATTGAAAATTATTTTGGATTATGGAGATGGAAGAAATAATGTTGAGTTTGTGTTGTAATAGTGGGTGATTTGATGAAATGAATTATTGGAAGTGTTTTTAAAGGTGTTTAAAGAACTATTTTTCCCAAATATAGACGGCACTCAGCCAAAATTTTTTCAAAATTTGCATAAAAATAAAAATGAAAAAAAATTTTAACTAGTCTTTAAACTTCAAGAAAATGTTTATAACATCTGCTATAAAAGCTCACCACTTTCAAAAATTAAGAAAATTATTTTAAAATCCTTTGTAGTGTATTTAATGGGTTATCGGTAGACGGAGTCGGTAATTCATTAGGTATACTACGGGATCATGTTATGCCTTACAGAGGGGTATGGTGTGACATATTTTAGTGGTATCAGAGTAAATTTTTAAAGTATGTTTTAACTTGTGAATTTGTGTCTTTTCTTTGATAAGTACAACTGCTCAATGTCCTTATTTGTTACATACAGTGCATTACATCATAAATATGAACTAACGGAGGGAATCTCCTTGTGTTATTTGTTCAGGAGATATCTAGCTCCAGACTAAAATGGAAGAAGGGGATCGCTCTGTTGAGCAGTCAATAGAGGCTGAGGGCTAAGGGGAAGCCCCAGCTCTGCAAAATATCAGTGGGTCAGTGGCACCAGCCCCACAAATGCTGCATTTTCCTGCACAGTTCGCCCAGCAAATGGCAACAATGTTTCAACAGATGGCTGGGGCTATGCCTGCTCAAGCACCACCCAAGACTTCTGTGGTGCAACCTCAGGCTCCAATCAGACAGTATGATAAGCTGTTAAAATATGGGGAGATAGAATTTAAGGGTACAGTAGACCCTCTAGAGGCAAAGCAATGGCTGGAAAGAATGGATAGAGTATTCAAGAAATTGCACTGCCCATATGAGTTGAAATTTGAATACTTAGTGTCCTTATTACAAGGGGATGCGTATGATTGATGGAAGACCATCCCCCATAGCTTGACAGAATCGTTAGTATTGACTTGGGATGACTTCATTAGAGTGTTCAAACAGAAATATATCCCAGATGCATTTGTGGATCAGAAACTACAAGAATTTCTAAGTTTGAAGCAAGGCAACAGAACAGTGGCAGAGTATGAAAGGGAGTTTTCCCGCTTAAGCCACTATGCTGGGAGTCTCCTGTCTACCAGCAAGGAAAGCTGCAAGAGATTTGAGACCGGTTTGAAGCCCAGTCTGAGGATGCAAGTAGTGGGATTCAGACACAGTAACTTCTCAGAGCTCATCTCTCATACACTTGAGTTAGAAAGAATTGAATTAGAAGCAACACCAATCAAAGAGAAATCTGAGAAGACTGAAAAATAAGAGAAAGGAAAAGGTGAAAAATTAGTTGAACGAAGTCCCAGTGGTACATCTGGAAAAAAGAAGAAATTTGGGGGACCTAGTAGAGGTAGACGTGGAAGGTTTGGAAGGGTTAGATTCTCTGGACAGAGAACCCTTAGATCCGGTCAGTAGTCGACTAGGGGTTCATATCCTCCCTGTCCCTGTGAGACATGTGGCAAGATTCATGGGGGAGAATGTTATTGGGCAACAGGAGCTTGCTTTAATTGTGAAAGCAAGGGTCATCTTGCTAAGGACTGCACTAGTGCCCCTAGATTTGGGCCAGCTCCTACTATAGCTAAGGGATCTATTCCGAGTCGTGCTATCAGAGGTTCACAACTGGTTAGCAGAGGAAGAGGCAGAGGTAGAGGTAATGCTTTTGGCAGTCAGGGTACTGTTAGCCAATCAGCAAAAGGGAGTGCTCCAGCCAGGATTTACATGATGAGACAGTGGGAAGGGGCTGAGACTTCCGATGTTATAGCAGGTACATTTTCTATCTCTGATCAAGATGTATTTGTACTGTTTGATCCGGGTGCAACCCACTCATATGTTAGTGCTAGCATTGTGAGTTTCCTTGCTGTTCCATGTGCCAAAATGGATTTTGAAGTTCTAATAACTAATCCGTTAGGACAAGAGGTTCGAGTCAACCAAATATATAGAGATTGTCCTTTGGTGATCTAAGGACACACTTTTCTCTCAGATTTAATTGAAATGCCCCTCAGAGATTATGATATCATCTTGGGTATGGATTGGTTAGCCAGGCATCATGCCATGATTGACTGTAAACTGAAGACAGTCACTTTTGGTCTCCCTCTGTACGGTGATGTGGTAATACATGGGGAGAGGTAGTTACTACCATCAAACATCATTTCGGTTGTACTAGCCAGAAGGATTATGTAACACCCTCCCGGTAGCACTCCGTACATTCTACTGTTCCGGTGACCGGTGTCGGTTCGGACAGCTAGAACGTCCGGAAAAATATTTAAACTAAAGTCAGGAACCATAATTAACTCAAATATTAATAAGAAAAATTTAGTAAAAATTTTAGAAATAAAATACAACTAAGTCAAGTGAGCCGGTGCCCAAGCGATGGGTAATCAGAGGGAAGTTGCGGTTCTCGCAATGAGGAGCCCTAGACCCGGGGGAAAAATTATAAAATAATTTTTGGGACTCCAGAGAAGGGTTATTGAGGTTCCCATGGCATTAGAATGCCAAGAAAATACCTAGAAAAAATTTTCAATCGGTACAGACATTTTTGACCCGTTAAGCCAAACGGAGGGCATTTTGGTCATTTCGCCTTCAAAGGTGATTTTTGGCCGACTTGTCCAGTTAAGTAAATAATTAATATGACATAAAATATGAAGAAACATTACTAAAAATTAAATTGAAATTGAGTAGTGATGAAAAGAAAAGAAAAATCAAAATAAAGCAATTTGTGACATCATAATGATGTCATTTATAAATTACCAACCAATCACAAGCTAATAAGCTTTCTTAAATACTTAAAAGAGACAAAACAAAGACCAAAAAAATTAAAAATCCAGCAGCCATCTCCTTCCCCAAAACCAGCCAAAACGTAGAGAGAGAGAAGAGAGGGTTTCCACCATAGTTCAAGCTTCCAAGCTTTGAAACCTTGCTTATCTTGCGCCAAAAACCCTAGATCCCTTCAATAAAAATTACCCCCACACCTTGTTAGAGTGTTTGGCAGCCAAGAAAGCCAAGAAAGTGAAGGAATTGCTTGGGAAAATTCTGCCCTCCTAAGGTTAGTGCATATATACACCTAAAGCTCTTGATTTCTATGTTAAGGGACTTGAAATAAGTAAGGAATTGTAACTAAAATGAATAAAAATTATGTGTATGAATGCCATAAATTTTGGTAGCCCTATTGAAGGAATAGAAATGAGTGTTTTGTTGGACTTAGAGTGGATTAGAAATGATGTTTAAGGTACATATACACAAGTATAATGAATTGGTATGCTAACTAAGGTAATTGGTGTAACCCTTGAATTTGAGCTAGGGTTTTAAGAGTGAAAATTTGACATGGCTTAGGAAATTGTTAGAGAACATTTTAATGGTCAATTAGTGACCATTTTAGGTAAGTTGACCACAATTTGGACAGAAATGTAGCATGGCAAAGTGAATGAGAATGCTGCCTAGGGACAGCAGCAAAGTGATTGAAATTTTAGTCCACTTAGACAGCCATAACTTTGGCTGTGTAGGTCCAATTGGTGTTTGGCCAATTGGACATGAAACTAGGCTTATAATGGCACAGTTTTGCTGAAGAAACCATGCCCAAAAGACCAAAGCAAGAGGACCAAAAGTTGGCCCCAATCCGGATACCCTGCAATAGCACCTGCAGAAATGACCAAATGAACAGTAAGCCATAACTCACTGTAGATATGGTCAATTGACCTGAAATTTTTACAGCAACAAGTTAAGACATAGAAAAACAACTTTCATGAAGAAACCTACGCCAAATTATGGCCAGAACCTAACCCAAATGGCAGTCACAGTCACTGTTCATGTTACTGTAGACTTGGTATTTCTGCAGTTTTGGCAATCCGGCCAGCTATGGTTTTTGGACCATATCTGGAGCTACAAAACTCCAAATGGAGTGATTCAAAAAAGGAAATTTAACTAGACAAAATAAGGAACAACTTTCATGTTTACCATTTCCTCAAATTCCCACTGCAACAGGGCTTAATGGAACAGTAAAGTTAGGCTTCAAAAACTGAAAATTCTGCCCTTTTGGTTTTAAGCATAGAAATGGTAATGGCAATCAATTCCAACAAGTTTTAAATACAAAATGTGGTATGTTTGGGGTGTTAAAACCAGTACACCTATTTTCTATCCAAAAGTCAACATTTTTGTTGACCAATGAGGTGAATAGTGACACCAAAACTTGAAATTCAAAATTTGAAATTAGAAATGCATCTAGGGGACTTTAAATTGCAATTGGCAATTAATACTAGCAAATGTAAAACTCAAAATGTGGGATCTTGGTATAATTAGAATTAACATATCCCTTAAGTATGAAAAGTCAACATTTTGGTTGACTAGTAAGGTGAATAGTAATCAAAATGAGTAACAAACTAAGATGAAGACGTAGAATCAATTCTAAGCTTAAATGCTTAGAATTGTATGACAAATGTGGACTATGTATCTTAGTCAAAATTGTTAAAAGGAAATTAAGACCATAAATTTGAAATCCATGAAATATTCATGGATTACTTGAAACATGAAAAATAAGTCACCTAATTGATGTGAATAGATAGTTAGGGCTTATATGCCCATCACAAATGGAATTCATAAAATATTAATATCTCAACTTGAAATATAAAATTGTGACTACATTAGTAGATTCTTAAATGTATAAATGAGAAAGGAAAATGTTTTGAATACAATGGTACATGTGAACCATTGTTTAGAATTGTGATCAATATGAATAACATAATGAATGAATAAATGAACTATATTAATGTATGAATGAGACATTAGTTCTCATTATTATAGAAAGGAGAAGTATTTTTGAGTACAATGGTATGAAAGGATAATTGATGTGAATTGTGATCATATAAATGATCAAATGAATGTATGAATTATAATTGAAATTTCTCATGAAATAATGAATTCATAAAACACAATATATTAATATTTAATGATATTATGTGCCCTTGTATTGCCTAGACACGTGTGTCAGATTGGATAGATTGGCATGCCAATAGGGTATTGTTTTAGCAGTACTGCGAAAGGCTTTATGCCTGTATTCATGGCTTTATGCCCGTATTCATGGCTTTTATGCCCGTATGCATGGCTTTTATGCCCGATTATGTGATATCATGGCTTTTTAGCCATACTGACTGCATACATGGTTGATGTTCTGCGTCCCATGGTATGACGGCCCGAGGCACCGCGGTGCCCAGTGCCAACGACCCGTTATCCAGTCCAGTCATCCAGTATAGGTTACTTGGGCAACCAAATGAATGGAAAAGTATAACTGTGAACTGATTATTAAAGAAAATGCGAAAATTAAGTATTAGGAATGATTACAAAAATACAAGGAAGCTCAAGATCAAAAAAAAAAAAAAATTAACGAAATGCATGAAGAAGTTAATATCATAAAACATGATTAGCCCTCGACTAAACAATAAGTTAGTAATTACTCATTTTCTTATGAACACAATAGCAAGGAAATTATTATTTTTATTTGCATATTATATTTTCTTGTATTATTGGCACCACTAAGCTTTATGCTTAGCGCGTCGCTTTTGCAACGCGTAGGTACTGAAGATTTGGACAGAGGGCCCGGTAGACCACAGATTCGGTAAGGCAGTTCACGATTACGCATAGTGTCCGTGTCACCTCACCGTCTACAGTGCATTGGTAGGACACTAGGTCCCATTTTGTATTTTGAGATTTTTGTAAATTTGGTAATTAAACTCTTATTTTATCATATGTATTTGAACAAATGTAATATAATTTTGTATTAATGTAAGTACTTGTAATTTGTGATTATAAATCACATGTGAGAATTTATTTATGATTTGAGTCTAATGATGATGTGAAATGATAAATAGAGGAATCGTTAAGAAATTGCTGTAACTTGATGTGATACAAAATGTGAATTGTATATGAGTACCATGAGATGAATGATTGAGAAATAAATGAAATTGATGAAATTATTCTGAGACTTTGTTAATAATTGGAGTTGGGATTGATTGAATATGATCATAGGAAGTGTTTTTCACAGGTTCCGAAGAACTGTTTTCTCCATTTTTAGCCGGTACTTTGCCGGATTTTCTATAAAATTTTCGGAACCTCAAATAAATTACAATTTCAATAAATGAATTATATTTCACAAGTTATTTTCAAAACTATGATAAAAATGTATTAAGATAAAATAGAGTGCTCCGGCACACTAAGTGGCATAACTTGCTCGACTACACTGTAGTTGGGTAAGGGGTGTCACATTTATTTGTTTCAGGGCGCGGTTTAGGCGTTTCTGGTCCTAGATAGACTGCATATCATGCATTGCATTCATAAGAGTTGAGGTGACACTATTGCAGATCTGTATTTCCTGTTTTAGGTTAGGGTATGGAATAAGAGAGTAAAGAGACAATGAGATAGCGAATGGAAATAAGAAGGAGACTATATTTAAGATGAAAAAGGATGAGTACATAACTGTTTGAGGATAGGATTGAGACTTAGGAGAAAGTGAGAATAAATAAACAAAATAGGAAAGATAGGCAGCGTAAGAGGGAATTTGGACCAGGACAGTCAAGTATACCGACTGATAGTAAGAAGTTTAAGGGTTCTGGTTCACAAGATCAGACACAGGGCCACAGTGGCCAGATTGGAATATCTATAGCTAGTTCTCCGAGCGCAATAACAAGGGGATTAACCCCAGTGCCTGAATGTATGCATTGTGGTAGAAGACACAGAGGGGAGTGTCGACTGTTAACTGGGGAGTGTTTCAAGTGTGGGGCTACGGATCATTTCATAAGAGATTGCCCTCAGAGGAGTGGTTCAATAGCTCCGGTACAAGTTGATAAACCTTCCCCTATAGTTCAAAGGGGTAAAAGATCGGGTAGAAGCGGCTTGGTGACATTTCACAGAAGATTGTTTCTGAGACAGTTGAAAAGCCCGAAGGCAGGGTGGCACCACAAGTATATGCTATGGAAGCTCAGGAAGAGCCAAACCCAGACACTGATGAGGCGATGCAAGGAGGTGAAGAAACAAGGAGGTAGCAACTCCCCGATTACTTAAGTCAGGTAAATTTCGAGGACGAAATTTAAATTAGAGGGGAAGAGTTGTAACACCCTCCCGGTAGCACTCCGTACATTCTACTGTTCCGGTGACCGGTGTCGGTCCGGACAGCTAGAACGTCCGGAAAAATATTTAAACTAAAGTCAGGAACCATAATTAACTCAAATATTAATAAGAAAAATTTAGTAAAAATTTTAGAAATAAAATACAACTAAGTCAAGTGAGCCGGTGCCCAAGCGATGGGTAATTAGAGGGAAGTTGCGGTTCTCGCAACGAGGAGCCCTAGACCTGGGGGAAAAATTATAAAATAATTTTTGGGACTCCAGAGAAGGGTTATTGAGGTTCCCATGGCATTAGAATGCCAAGCAAATACCTAGAAAAAATTTTCAATCGGTATAGACAATTTTGACCCGTTAAGCCAAACGGAGGGCATTTGGTCATTTTGCCTTCAGAGGTGATTTTTTGCCGACTTGTCCAGTTAAGTAAATAATTAATATGACATAAAATATGAAGAAACATTACTAAAAATTAAATTGAAATTGAGTAGTGATGAAAAGAAAAGAAAAATCAAAATAAAGCAATTTGTGACATCATAATGATGTCATTTATAAATTACCAACCAATCACAAGCTAATAAGCTTTCTTAAATACTTAAAAGAGACAAAACAAAGACCAAAAAAATTAAAAATCCAGCAGCCATCTCCTTCCCCAAAACCAGCCAAAACGTAGAGAGAGAGAAGAGAGGGTTTCCACCATAGTTCAAGCTTCCAAGCTTTGAAAACTTGCTTATCTTGCACCAAAAACCCTAGATCCCTTCAATAAAAATTACCCCCACACCTTGTTGGAGTGTTTGGCAGCCAAGAAAAGCCAAGAAAGTGAAGGAATTGCTTGGGAAAATTCTGCCCTCCTAAGGTTAGTGCATATATACACCTAAAGCTCTTGATTTCTATGTTAAGGGACTTGAAATAAGTAAGGAATTGTAACTAAAATGAATAAAAATTATGTGTATGAATGCCATAAATTTCGGTAGCCCTATTGAAGGAATAGAAATGAGTGTTTTGTTGGACTTAGAGTGGATTAGAAATGATGTTTAAGGTACATATACACAAGTATAATGAATTGGTATGCTAACTAAGGTAATTGGTGTAACCCTTGAATTTGAGCTAGGGTTTTAAGAGTGAAAATTTGACTTGGCTTAGGAAATTGTTAGAAAACATTTTAATGGTCAATTAGTGACCATTTTAGGTAAGTTGACCACAATTTGGATTGAAATGTAGCATGGCAAAGTGAATGAGAATGCTGCCTAGGGACAGCAGTAAAGTGACTGAAATTTCAGTCCACTTACAAAGCCATAACTTTGGCTGTGTAGGTCCAATTGGTGTTTGGTCAATTGGACATGAAACTAGGCTTATAATGGCACATTTTTTCTGAAGAAACCATGCCCAAAAGACCAAAGCAAGAGGACTAAAAGTTGGCCCCAATCCGGATACCCTGCAACAGCACCTGCAGAAATGACCAAATGAACAGTAACTGTTCATTATTGCCATAACTCACTGTAGATATGGTCAATTGACCTGAAATGTTTACAGCAACAAGTTAAGACATAGAAAAACAACTTTCATGAAGAAACCTACCCCAAATTATGGCCAGAACCTAAACCAAATGGCAATCACAGTCACTGTTCATGTTACTGTAGATTTGGTAATTCTGCAGTTTTAGTAATCCGGCCAGCTATGGTTTTTGGACCATATCTGGAGCTAAAAAAATCCAAATGGAATGATTCAAAAAAGGAAATTTAACTAGACAAAATAAGGAACAACTTTCATGTTTACCATTTCCTCAAATTCCCACTGCAACAGGGCTTAATACAACAGTAAAATTAGGCTTCAAAAACTGAAAATTCTGCCCTTTTGGTTTTAAGCATAGAAATGGTAATGGCAATCAATTCCAACAAGTTTTAAATACAAAATGTGGTATCTTTGGGGTGTTAAAACCAATACACCTATTTTCTATCCAAAAGTCAACATTTTTGTTGACCAATGAGGTGAATAGTGACACCAAAACTTGAAATTCAAAATTTGAAATTAGAAATGCATCTAGGGGACTTTAAATTGCAATTGGCAATTAATACTAGCAAATGTAAAACTCAAAATGTGGGATCTTGGTGTAATTAGAATTAACATATCCCTTAAGTATGAAAAAGTCAACATTTTGGCTGACTAGTAAGGTGAATAGTAATCAAAATGAGTAACAAACTAAGATAAAGACCTAGAACCAATTCTAAGCTTAAATGCTTAGAATTGTATGACAAATGTGGACTATGTATCTTAGTCAAAATTGTTAAAAGGAAATTAAGACCATAAATTTAAAATCCATGAAATATTCATGGATTACTTGAAACATGAAAAATAAGTCACCTAATTGATGTGAATAGATAGTTAGGGCTTATATGCCCATCACAAATGGAATTCATAAAATATTAATATCTCAACTTGAAATATAAAATTGTGACTACATAAGTAGATTCTTAAATGTATAAATGAGAAAGGAAAATGTTTTGAATATAATGGTACATGTGAACCATTGTTTAGAATTGTGATCAATATGAATAACATAATGAATGAATAAATGAACTATATTAATGTATGAATGAGACATTAGTTCTCATTATTATAGAAAGGAGAAGTATTTTTTAGTACAATGGTATGAAAGGATAATTGATGTGAATTGTGATCATATAAATAATCAAATGAATGTATGAATTATAATTGAAATTTCTCATGAAATAATGAATTCATAAAACACAATATATTAATATTTAATGATATTATGTGCCCTTGTATTGCCTAGACACGTGTGTCAGATTGGATAGATTGGCATGCGAATAGGGTATTGTTTTAGTAGTACTGCGAAAGGCTTTATGCCTGTATTCATGGCTTTATGCCCGTATTCATGGCTTTTATGCCCGTATGCATGGCTTTTATGCCCGATTATGTGATATCATGGCTTTTTAGCCATATCGATCGCATACATGGTTGGCGTTCTGCGTCCCATGGTATGACGCGAGGCACCGGTGCCAGTGCCAACGACCCGTTATCGATCGGTCATCCAAAGATAGGTTACTTGGGCAACCAAATGAATGGAAAAGTATAACTGTGAACTGATTATTAAAGAAAATGCGAAAATTAAGTATCAGAAATGATTACAAAAATACAAGGAAGCTCAAGATCAAAAAAAAAAAAAAAAAAAAATTAACGAAATGCATGAAGAAGTTAATATCATAAAACATGATTAGCCCTCGACTAAACAATAAGTTAGTAATTACTCATTTTCTTATGAACATAATAGCAAGGAAATTATTATTTTTATTTGCATATTATATTTTCTTGTATTATTGGCACCACTAAGCTTTATGCTTAGCGCGTCGCTTTTGCAACGCGTAGGTACTGAAGATTTGGACAGAGGGCCCAGTAGACCACAGATTCGGTAAGGCAGTTCACAGTTCTGCATAGTGTCCGTGTCACCTCACCGTCTACAGTGCATTGGTAGGACACTAGGTCCCATTTTGTATTTTGAGATTTTTGTAAATTTGGTAATTAAACTCTTATTTTATCATATGTATTTGAACAAATGTAATATAATTTTGTATTAATGTAAGTACTTGTAATTTGTGATTATAAATCACATGTGAGAATTTATTTATGATTTGAGTCTAATGATGATGTGAAATGATAAATAGAGGAATCGTTAAGAAATTGTCAGAACTTGATGTGATACAAAATGTGAATTGTATATGAGTACCATGAGATGAATGATTGAGAAATAAATGAAATTGATGAAATTATTCTGAGACTTTGTTAATAATTGGAGTTGGGATTGATTGAATATGATCATAGGAAGTGTTTTTCACAAGTTCCGAAGAACTGTTTTCTCCATTTTTAGCCGGTACTTTGCCGGATTTTCTATAAAATTTTCGGAACCTCAAATAAATTACAATTTCAATAAATGAATTATATTTCACAAGTTATTTTCAAAACTATGATAAAAATGTATTAAGATAAAATAGAGTGCTCCGGCACACTGAGTGGCATAACTTGCTCGGCTACACTGTAGTCGGGTAAGGGGTGTCACAGATTATCAGAAAGGGGTGTGAAGCATACTTAGTGCATGTGATAGACACCTAAATGGAGAGTCCAGTATTGAGAAACATCGCTACTGTATGTGACTTTCCGGATGTGTTTCCTGATGAGTTGCCAGGGTTACCTCCGGAAAGAAAGGTGCAGTTTGAGATTGATGTTATGCCTGGTGTGGACCCAATCTCGATAACACTATATAGAATGTCACCAGTTGAATTGAAAGAATTGAAAGTATAGTTGCAAGAGCTGCTTGACAAGGGCTTTTTCCGCTCTAGTGTGTCACCTTGGGGAGTGCCAATGTTTTTTCGTTAAGAAGAAAGAAAGGTGCAATCAAGTGATGACATATGGCAAGGGTTTTAAGAAATGACCTAATTATAAAAGGGAAAGAATGAAAGAACAAAATAACATTTTGATTTTCTCTCAAAGGTGCCATCACCCATAGAGCCTTCTTCCTCTCTTCTTCTTCTTCTCTCATCAATTCAAAGAGAATTACCCATATTCTCTTGAATTAAAATTGCTAGAAATTGTTTCTAGTGTCCTATATACATCTACAACCTCCCTAAAGGCAAATCCCTAATTTCTAATTGGTTGGCAAGGCTCGAGAAGCTGTTCAAGGGGCTGCCATTGGTGATCTTGGTGTGGACAAACTAGAGAGACAACATTTGGGGTCCTAGGTGCTTCCCAAAGGTACCAAACACATCTACAGTGCATCAAAAGGTTAGTGCACATGTTCTTTTATTAATCTAAGGTTTTAATGAATTAATCTGTTAATTCAAAAATCTTAAATGGCAAATGTAGATCCTAATACATATTAAAAGTGTTTTAATATCCGTTTGAACATTGAAATCAATTAGGTATATAATGGATATTGCAAGATGGATGAAACTCTAGAAGAAAATTTTTGAATTCAATGTTCTAACCTAACAATTTTCATGCTTCCGCTCCTTCAGGGAATACAAGGGCTAGCTAGCACATATATGAGTACTCATTCAATTCTTTCTTAAATGGCACACACCTCAACATTTCAGCTAGAGAGGGAAATAAATCCAATTCATCTCACTAGGTAAGCTAGTTGTAACGCCCTCTATCACACCTATTCCCTTGTAAGGCATGACATGTTCCCGTAGCATACCTAATGAATTACCGAACTACACCTACCAATAACCCATTAACTATGCTACAAGAGATTTTAAATAGATCATAGCTTTTTATCTTATCAATTCTTTTGTGAAAAATTGCATGGAAATAGTTAAAATTCAATTTAAACATTCATTGGAAATAATGATAGACTAAATATTACAAAAGTTACATTTTCATAAGTCTCAAAATAAAATACAAATAGTTACAAACTCAAAATGTGATAGCAATACAATGCTTTTAAATAGAAACTGCTCAATGTCCGTACATCCATACATATAAGTACAAAAAACATCAAAAGGAAATTACAGGGGTATACCTATGATATATACCCACAATCAAAACTAAAATGCTGCTTCCAAGTCTCTCACTTGGCAGCCTTCTCCTTTCCCTGACTTGCGATAGCATAAATAAGCTATCACTAAGTATATCACTCAGTGGTGCACAACTAATAACTTTAAAACTTAAAGTGAAACACAACTTATCCAAATATAAGAAATCATATATTTGCATAATCATGATAGTATCACAAAACTTTCTGAGTCCATAAGAATCATTTATTGAAATCACATTTTGAATGAGAAATCATACTTTACAAATCACCATTCACAAAGCATAAGTGTTGCCAACGTCAACACACAGCTTAGACCTTGACACAAAATTTCACGATCAATGTTGTGTTGTACACCACGACAAAGCAATCTCAACCTCACTAAACGTTATTAATGAGGGAAGGGCTAGCTAGCTAATGAGTACTCATATAGTCTCACCCCACTAACCGTTATTAATGGGGGACATAATCTTAATCAAATATCAACCCCAAGTAGTCGTTACTACTGGGGAGATCCGAAAGGGATTGTCATGCTAACTATGGTTTCAAAACAATTTTCAAATGTTTCTCATCAACAATCACATTTGCAAACCAATAAATACATTCAATTTATCATAAAATCTATATAGAGGTGGCAACACCTAAATTTCTCAAATGCAAGAGAAAAACTATATTTCTTTCAAAGTAAACTCATTCAAAGCAAACTCATTCAAATAAACTCATTCCAAACAATTTAAATGTTTAAAAACAAAGAAAAATATTAGTTGTGCACAAGCCTTCAATGAACTCCTTTATCTTTACTTACTTCTCCTTATCCATCCCAACCTCTTTCTCTACTGAAAATATACAAATAGAACACCTCAATACTTATCTCAATTGCTGCTAAATACTCATTACATGAATGTCTAATGCATCCCAATTTAGCTTTGTAAATTTTAAAGAGTTTTTGATTTTGGACAGCTTGATGCCCCAATCTTTGAACCCAATTTTTACCTAGTTCCAATCATAATTTGGTGAGGTGTTCTTCATAAAAATTGTCCCTCTAGGTCTCATCTTTATTTCTCTTTTTGAATCACCTCATTTTAAGTTATGTAGCCAAAGTTATAGTCAAATAAATTTTACTATTCATGTGGGGCTGATTCTGGCAGATTTGGTGACTTAGATTTGTCCAACAATTTGATTGAGTTAAGTTCATAATTTGGCCTTACATTCTTCATATGAAATGTTCTGCTATATTTTAGGTTTCTATCAGTTCAAAAATCACCTAAAGCGGAGTTTTCTAGAGAAAGTTATGGCTATGCAAAGATTACTATTTATGTTACTATTCATTATTCTAGCAGATTTATCAACTCAACTTTGCTCAGTAATTTGGTTGGGCTAAATTCATAATTAGGCTTCAAGTTCTTCATACGAAATGTTCTACTATGTTTTAAGTTTCTATTGGTTCAAGAATCACCTAAATTAGAGTTTTCTAGAGAGAATTATAGCCTTAAAAATTTACTGTTCATATGATTAATTTGCAGATTTCCAGATTTTAGCAGATTTAGTGACTCAACTATGCTTGGCAATTTAATTGGGTTATAATTTGGCCTTAAGTTCTACATATGAAATGTTCTACTATGTTTTAGGTTTCCATTGGTTCAAGAATCACCTAAATCAGAGTTTTCTAGAGAGAGTTATGGCCTTGCAAAGTTTACTATTCATTTAGTAAATTTTCAGATTTCCAGATTTTGACTTCTAGTTTCAAGGTTCATTTAGGGCAGTTTATGGTCATTTTCTGGGTAGGGCATCTACATGAAAATTCTAGCCCTATGTCTTACGTTTTATTTCCAATTGGTTTCACACCAATTGGAGTTGTGTAGCTCAACTTATGGGCTACTAAGCACACTGAGCTCAGTGTGTAAAATTCTGCCCTATGTTAAATTTTCATTTCTTCAATTACTTCTACTAACCAACATCAATTCACATTTAACTCACCCCAAATGACCATAATTTAGCATTAATACATCCATAGCACTCATAGCACAAAAATTCCTGATTTTTCAAATCCCTAGTTTACACTTTTCCCCAATCCTACTATTTCATTACTTCCATTCATCAATCCAATGTCAATTCAAACTAAAGAAATCTCAAATGACCATAATTTAATACTACACACATCAATTTCACTCTCTAGTATCAAAGCCTTAATTCCCCATGAATCCTTATCTTCCATTATTCAATTTATGCAAATCCCATGAAATTTCACTATCCCAAACATGTTTACCACTTCAATTAAACTTGAATTCATCATCAATTTAATTAAAGCACATTAAAACCCTAATTTTTCTCAAAGTGGATCAAAAATCCTATCTCTAGTGTTATGCATGATTTTTTTTTAATTTTCTTAAGTTAAATTTCCATAATTAACCTTAATCTCATGCATGCCCAATGAATTAACTAGAGAAATAACTTACTTTTAAGGAAGCTTTTCCCAAACTTGAATCTCCTCCACTCTTTACTTGTTCTTCTTCCTCCCAATCTCCACTTTGATACTTAATTAGGGTTTTTTCCTATTAATTTGGTGGAAGATTAATGGAAGAAATGTGGGGAATCAATGGTTGAGGAGGTTTGTTAATAGAAGAGTGAAGAAGAAGAGAGAAAAAAAGAGAGGAAGAGAGAGAACTATGGGGGCGGCACAATGGGGAAAAGAAAAAGGAAAATGGCATTTTTTATTTTTAGTTAAGTGTATTGTCTCTTATATATTTATTCCCAAAAATTAATTTATTTAAATTAAAATTTTAATTGTGTCATAAAAGCAATTAAACTTAAATTTTTATTCTTTTTCTTTTCTTTTTACATTCATACTTAATTTTTCCAATAAATTTCTTCATAATTTAATATATTATTTTTCATTTAATTTAATTTACATTTTGGTCAAAAGTCAACTCTTGAAGTAAATTGACCAAAATGCCCCTCATCGGGTCATAATCCCTCTTTTTCAATATACCCGGTGAGTCCTTATATTTTTGGGTCCCTTGAATTTTTATTGTGTCTATCTCAATAAATTTTCATTTTATTTTTGGTCCTCAAGGTGTCTTTGAATAATACAAGTCACAGACCAAAAATGGTACTATTCAGAGCTCAGAGGTTCGGAGTGTTACAATTCTCCCCTCCTTAAAAATAAAATTTCATCTTCGAAATTTACCTGGTCTCATTCTCTAAATAGCTATGGGTGTTGTCTCCTCATGTCCTCCTCATGCTCCCATGTAGCCTCCTGGCCTGAATGATGGTTCCAGAGCACTTTCACTAGAGCTATCTGCTTATTCCTCAGTTGCTTCACCTCATAAACCAAGATCTTTATGGGCTCTTCATCATATGTCAGGTCTGGATTCAGCCAAATCTCCTCTACTGGCAAAATGTGAAAGGGACCTGATCTATACCTCCTCAACATGGAAGACATTGTGAATCTTTTCCAACTTCGAAGGCAATACAAGTCTATATGCCAATGGACCCAATCTCTCCAGAACCTCATATGGGTCAATAAAGTGAGGACTCATTTTCCCCTTCCTACCAAACCTCATGATTTTCTTCCAAGGAGAAACTTTACGGAATACTTTATCACCCAAATTATACTGAATATCTCTTCTCTTCAAATCAATGTAGGACTTCTGTCTATCCGATGCAGCCTTGAGTCTGTCTCTAATGAGCTTAATCTTTTCTTCTATTTGCTGCACTAGTTCTGAGCCAATCAACTTTCTCTCGCTCACTTCATTCCAACACAAGGGAGTTTTACACTTTTTGCCATAAAGTACTTCATATGGAGGCATTCCAATACTTGACTGATAACTATTGTTGTAGGCAAATTCAATCAAAGGCAAGTGTGAGTCCCAACTTCCCTCAAATTCAATCACACAAGCCCTAAGCATGTCCTCCAAAATCAGAATGATCCTTTCAGACTGACTGTCTATCTGTGGATGGAATGCTGTACTGAAGTTCAATCTAGTTCCTAGGGCTTTTTGGAGACTACCCCAAAATCTAGAAATGAACCTTGGATCTCTATCTGATACAATAGACACTGGCACTCCATGCAACCTCACCACATCATTAATGTACAATTTGTCCAATCTTTCTTGCCTGTAGTCCATCCTCACTGGCAAAAAGTGTACAAACATGGTCAATCTATCAATAATAACCCAAACTGCATCATGATTCTTTTGTGTGCGTTGAAGTCCTGTCACGAAATCCACAGTGATTCTTTCCCATTTCCACTCTGGAATTAGCAATGGCTGTAGCAACCCTGAAGGCACTTGGTGTTCTGCCTTTACTTGCTGACAAGTTAGGCATTTGATAATATATTCTATAATGTCTTCCTTCATTCCCCTCCACCAATAGTGCTCTTTCACACTTCTGTATATTTTGGTTCCACCGAATGTATCGCAAAAGGTGAATCAAGTGCTTCCTTTAAAATGGTCTGCCTCAGTTCAACATTATCAGGAATGCACATTCTATCCTTATATAATAACAAGCACTCTGTTAGTAGTATGCCCTAGAGCATATCATTTAGTATGTATCTTGTACATATTTTTATTAATAAAAAGGCATTTTCACTTTTCCGTTTACATAATATATTTATGTATAATAGAAAAGGTGCATTGATATTTTGTTAGAAATATTATTCTTAAGTTGTTAAGAATGTGAGTGACAATATTTCTAGCACAAAGTATCATAAATAGGTTCACAATCGAGGATACTTCATAATAAGGACATGACTTATCCAGAAAGATTGTATTCATGTTTGTTCCCAAGTTATTTATATGAGATATAAATAAGATGGAATGGTGAGTCTCATGCCATATAACAAACATGATAGGCACTTATAAATGATAAGTAGGCTGAACCAGTGACACTTATGACAAGCTCATGGAGTTTACTCTTGTCAATGTTTTGTCATAAATCATATCAGTGCATATAATCTTTAGACCTAAGATAGCACAGTTATCTTGTATATAAGTAGTTTGAGTTTGATACTGCTTTCATACTTGTACTGTGTATGGGCATACGGGCATCTGTTGGCTACTACTAGTTATATATGGAGGTAGGTGTTGATCAAGATGGAATCTGTTCCTCTAAGTAAATAGAGATAAAATCCTATGTTCATTTAATTGTTCTTGATGTTTCAAGTTCCTGGCCAGGACAGATAGATTTATTCATAAAAGAGTTTCTGATGAGAAAATCTTTTTAATCAAGAACTGGAATTAAAAGAGAACATAATATTCATAGCAAATGGAGTTTGACATAAACCATGACTCCAGCTTGAGTTGGGATTTTGTAACAGAAAGATTCTAGTGCATGGTAACATATGATTATAGGTTCATTTAAGGTAAACCTTATTACTAATTGGGTGGCCATGGCATGCTATGCTAGGTGTTAACCATGGTCTATGAGGTTCATAAAATGATTTAGAGAAATCATTTATGGTAAGAAAGAGTTCTGATGATATTAAGAGTTGATATCATGTCTCATTGCCAATTAGTGATGAGCCTAGTAAGTCACACACATACACAAGTTATCACCTATTTAAATATGATTTAATTAATTAATTAAAGAGTTTAATTGATTAATTAAATAGGTTTGGTTTGCAATTAAATTGCAAAGTCCCTGGCATGACTTGAAACCAAATCTAGATTATTGGATGTATAGTATAAGTTAAATTTACATTTAAAGTGTTTAAATATGAAATTAATTATTGAGAAATTAATTAATAGAGATTAATTAATTAATTTATATTTGATATAAATTGATTAGAAGAAGAAAAATAATTATTTTGGGTTAAGAACTCAAAATTAAGACACAGGGGCATTTTGGTCATTTCACAGTGTGACACGTGGCACCATGAGATGGTGACACATGGGATTACACATAAGCTTGCCAAATGTTCTTTTAATTATGTAAGATGATTAAAATCAAGATTAAATATAGGTTTGACACTTGGCACAATGTGATTGGGTCACTTAAACCTAGAGCTAATCAAAGGGTGACATGTGGCAAGGGTTTAATATGTTAACCCAGCTATTTAAGTGTTGTTATGAAAATAAAAGCAACTAGCAGCCACTCCTCTCTTTTTTCACACCACTTTGAGGCTTTTCATCTATTCTTCTTCATCTCTCATCAATTCAAAGAGATTAGCCATCAATCTCTTGAATTAAGAACACTAGAAATTGTTTCTAGTGTCCTGTTTACATCTCTAATCTCTTAAAAGGCAGAACTTGAATTTCTAATTAATAGAAAAAGCTTTAGAAGCTGTTCAAGGGCTGCCATAGGTGTTCTTGGTGTGGACAAGCTAGAGGGACAACATGTGGTGTCCTGAAGAGGCGCAGACACGCTACAGTGCACAAGAGGTTAGTGTAATCATTCTTGATTTAATCTAGGGTTCTAAAACTAATCTGATTAATTTTAAAATCTTAAATGGCAAATACAGATCCAAAAACATATTAAAAGAGTTTTAATATGTTGTTTATCATTGAAATCAAATAGATAAAAATAAATCTTGCATGATGCATGTGACCCTAGGTGAAAATTTTTGAATTCAATGGTATAAACTTGTGTTTTTCACGCTTCCGTTCCTTCACGCTTATCATTTACTGACAACTCTGGTTTTTTTCTATCCCGAGCCTCTTCTATCAACTTCACATACTTATCATCATTCTGTGTAGCTGCTTTAATTTGTTCTGTCAGCATTGGCTTCACTTGGCAAGTAGTTACCATCTGACCATCTTCATCAATCTCTAGATTAGCATGCAATGCCCTTAACTCATGCACAATGGATAATGGAGAAACCCTCAAACCAGCTATAGTCTTGCGATTAATTAAAGCATCAGCTACAACATTAGGTTTTTCAGGCTGATGGTCTATCAAGCAATCGTAAACTTTTATGATATGTTCTGCCTCAAGTTTAACTCCTTCTGTGTGCACAAGTAGTTCAAACTTTTATGATCTGTGTATATGTAGCATCTCTCCCTATACAAGTAATGTCTCCAGATCTTCAAGGCAAAGACAATGGCTGCCAGCTTCAAGTCGTGTGTAGGATAATTTCTTTCATGTGGTTTAAGCTAGCATGAAATATAGGCAATGACGTTCCTATCTTGCATCAACACACAGTCCAATCTATTATGAGAAGCATCACTATATATGGTGTACTCTTTACCCAAAGTGGGCAAGGTTAAGATTGGAGCTTCAGTTAAATGCCACTTCAATTCATCAAAACTTTCTTGGCACCGATCGGTCCACTAAAATTTCACATCCTTTCTAAGTAGCTTAGTTAGTGGAGATGCTAGCATGGAGAATCCCTTCACAAACCTTCAGTAATACCTGGCTAAACTAAGGAAACTCCGAACTTCCGTGACATTTCTGGGTGGCTTCCAATTTAGAATTGCTTTTACTTTACTAGGATCCACCTAGATACCCTCTAAAGATACAATATGCCCTAAGAAAGTAATCTCCTTTAGCTAAAACTGACATTTCGATAGTTTGGCATACAATTGTTTCTCCCTCAAAGTCTGCAGCACTATCCTCAAGTGCTTGTCATGTTCCTTTGCATTCTTTGAGTACACCAAAATATCATCAATGAACACCACTACAAACTGATCCAAATATGGCCTGAAGATAGTGTTCATCAGGCCCATAAAAGCAGCTGGAGCATTAGTCAACCCGAATGGCATTACCAAGAACTCATAATGGCCATACTGAGTCTTAAAGGTAGTTTTAGGAATACTCTGCTCCTGCACCCTCACCTGATAGTAGCCCGATCTCAAATCAATTTTGGAAAATACAGTTGCATCCTTTAACTGATCAAATAAATCATCAATCCGTGGTAGAGTATATCTGTTCTTTATGGTCACCTTATTCAACTGTCTATAGTTTATGCATAGACAGAGAGTACCATGCTTCTTCTTTACAAACAATACTAGTGCTCCCCAAGGTGACACGCTAGGGTGGATGAAACCCTTATCTAGCAATTCCTATAATTGCACCTTCAACTCTTTTAACTCAGTAGGTGCCATCCTATAAGGAATGATGGAGATTGGCTCCACACCAGGCATAGTCTCTATTTCAAACTGCACCTCTCTTTCTTTAGGCAATCCCAGTAATTCTTTCGGAAAGACATCCAAAAAATCCCATACTATAGGAATATCTTTAAGATCTGGACTCCCCACCTGGGTGTCTATCACATGAGCTAGATAAGCTTCACATCCCTTTCTAATCATCTTTCTAGCAAGTTTAGCTGAAATGATGTTGGATGGCAATAACTACCTCTCCCCGTGTATCACTATGTCTGCATACTCGGGAAGACCAAAAGTGACTGTTTTCAATCTACAGTCGATCATGGCGTGATGCCTGGCTAACCAATCCATGCCCAAGTTGATATCATAATCTCAGAAGGGCATTTCAATTAAGTCTGACAGGAATGTATGTCCTTAGGTCACTAAAGGACAATCTTCATACAATTTGTTCACCCTAACCACTTATCTTAAAGGACTAGTCACTAGCATATCATAATCCAATTTCACACAAGGAATAGCAATAGTGTTAGTAGTATGCCCTAGAGCATATCATTTTGTATGTATCTTGTACATATCTTATTAATAAAAGGCAATTTCACTTTTCCATTTACATAATATATTTATGTATAATAGAAAAGGTCCATTGATATTTTGTTAGAAATTCTATTCTTAAGCTGTTAAGAAAATGAATGAGAGTATTTCTAGCACAAAGTTATTAGTAGTATGCCCTAGAGCATATCATTTAGTATGTATCTTGTACATCTTTTATTAATAAAAGGCATTTCTACTTTTCTGTTTACATAATATATTTATGTGTAATAGAAAAGGTCTATTGATATTTTGTTAGAAATTCTATTCTTAAGTTGTTAAGAATATGAGGGACAGTATCTTTAGCACAAAGTATCATAAATAGGTTCACAATCGAGGATACCTCATAATAAGGGCTTGACTTATCCAGAAATATTGTATTCATGTTTGTTCCTAAGTTATTTATATGAGATATAAATAAGATGGAATGGTGAGTCTCATGCCATATAACAAACATGATAGGCACTTATACATGATAAGTAGGCCGAACCTGTGACGCTTATGACAAGCACATGGAGTTTACTCTTGTCAATGTATTATCATAAATCATATCAGTGCATATAATCTTTAGACCTGAGATAGCACAGTTATCTTGTATATAGGTGGTTTGAGTTTGATACTGCTTTCATACTTGTACCGTGTATGGGTATATGGGCATGTGTTGGCTCCTACTAGTTATATATGGAGGTAGGTGTTGATCAAAGTGGAATCTATTCCTCTAAGTAAATAGGGATAAAATCCTATGTTCATTTAATTGTTCTTGATGTTTCAAGTTCCTGGCCAAGACAGATAGATTTAATCAGAAAAGAGTTTCTGATGAGAAAATCTTTTTAATCAAGAACTGGAATTTAAAGAGAACATAATATTCATAGCAAATGGGATTTGACATAAACCATGACTCCAGCTTGAATTGGGATTTTCTAACAGAGAGATTCTAGTGCATGGTAACATATGATTATAGGTTCATTTAAGATAAACCTTATTACTGATTGGGTGGCCATGGCATACTATGTAACACCCTAGGCAAATCCCACATCGGCAAAACACGGGAGAGATGCTGGGTTTATAAGTTGGTGGTTCGTAACCCCATAGTGACGCGTTTTAAAACCGTGAGGGCTTTGACCCAGAGCGGACAATATCACTAGTGGGCCGGGCCATTACATTTGTGGTATCAGAGCCGCTCCGCGTGCAACCTTGAACGATGGTGGGGCAAACCTCAGCGAGGACGCTGAGTCCCATAAGGGGGGTGGATTGTAACACCCTAGGCAAATCCCACATCGACAAAACACAGGAGAGATGCTGGGTATATAAGTTGATGGTTTGTAACCCCTATTAACGCGTTTTAAAACCGTGAGGGCTTCAGCCCAGAGCGGACAATATCACTAGTGGGCCAGGCCATTACATTTGAAAAAAAATAAAGTAAGATAAGTTAGGGTGCTTTGGCACCGATTGTAGCACGCCTTGCTCGGCTACACTGTAGTCGGGTGAGGGGTGTTACATTTATAATTTTGCTTATGTAAATTGAGAATGTTTACATATGAATTGAGTACGAATGAAAATGCATGGAAATGAATATGAAATTGAGATATATGAATGAGATGTGAATTATGAGATGGTTATGAAATAATTGATGAGATTTTATTTGTAAAATATTATTAAAACTTTTAAACAGATAAATAGTAAATTACGTCAACTGATAATAAAATAGGGAAAACTCTGCTGGTTTCTCCATCGAAGAATAATTAATATTAAAATATAACGAGATCAAAATATGAAAGGAATAAAGTAAGATAAGATAGGGTGCTCCGGCACCGAATGTAGCACACTTTGCTCAGCTACACTGTAGTCGGGTGAGGGATGTTACATACTATGCTAGCTGTTAACCATGGTCTATGAGGTGCATAAAATGATTTAAAGAAATCATTTATGGTAAGAAAGAGTTTTGATGATATTAAGAGGTGATATCATGTCTCATTGCCAATTAGTGATGAGCCTAGTAAGTCACACACATACACAAGTAATCACCAAATTAAATATGATTTAATTAATTAATTAAAGAGTTTAATTGATTAATTAAATAGGTTTGGTTTGCAATTAGATTGCAAAGTCTCTAGCATGACTTGAAACCAAATCTAGATTATTAGAAGTATAGTATAAGTTAAATTTATATTTAAAGTGTTTAAATATGAATTTAATTAATGAGAAATTAATTAATAGATATTAATTAATTAATTTATACTTGATATAAATTGATTA